>NC_085006.1:6255956-6263456 GCF_963854185.1 Sardina pilchardus
TGTGTGTGTGTGTGTGTGTGTGTGTGTCTGATGGGGGCATCTCTCCGCACATTACTGTAATACACTGGTAATTTCCCCACACCTATAATTAGGGGTGGAATCTATAGCCTAATTTCCCTTACCTTGCATCTTGAAGGTTAATTGTATATACCATCCCGCCTGCAGCGCCCTTCACCTCCAAATGAGGAAGCGGCGCGCCAACAGAAAGAGCAGCCATAAACAAACACAGGAACATTAGGAGTAAAGATGAGGCCTATACGCACACATTAGGCTCTCCAGGAGAGCACAGCGTGTCTTTGGGACACACCGCTGCCCTCAGCCACACAAATGCTCCTCATTACGGGTGGACAGGACACGCTCGGTCATTATTACGGCAATGATTTCATAGTGTACTGTGTACTCCTTTGGACACCGCTCATGTATTTTGCTGCGTTTGTATGCATGCACGCACGCTCGCACCCACGCACGCACGCATGCAGAGAGAGAGAGAGAGAGAGAGAGAGAGAGAGAGAGAGAGAGAGAGAGAGAGAGAGAGAGAGAGAGAGAGAGAGAGAGAGAGAGAGAAGGTAGACAGGAAATATCTGTTAGCACTGATTTTGAAGAAGCTAAGGGAGGTGAATTGGCTCGTTTCATGCTGCCCTCACACATGGATTTAACAGCAATAAACCTTTTTGGAAGGAATGGTAGAGGTGGGCTGCTGGGAGTGTGCCGTGTGTGTTTGTGTGGGTTTTTGTGTGTGTTTGTGTGTGTGTGTGTGAGAGAGAGAGAGAGAGAGAGAGCGAGAGTCAGTGGTGGGGGGTGTCGATGATTGACACTTCCGTGATGAGAGAGGGGGGTGGCGCGGGAGCACGGGAGAGAGATTTTAGTGGTCAGGTCAGGGTCGACTGGAGAGTGGCACGCTGCTCGCACAGACAAGCCACCGCAATTTTCCCAGTGTGATGATATCAATTTAACTGGGGATTAAGGACATGAATGAGCTTTGAAATTACAATTTAATTTGAGGAGAAGGGAGAGGAAAATCAGCACTCCACCTGAACTGGCTTTACTGTAACAGTTTTTGCGTTTGTTTTATGCTCTCATGAGTGTATCCAGAGAGTCCTGAACGTATGCATGAAAACGGCAAAAGCTCTTTTTTTTTTTGCTGTAAGCAGCCGTAATGTTCATTTGTTTCATGTCTAGGCTGGAATGGTGTGAATATTTGACTTTGTCTCTAACTGCCCATTCCACCTTCGGGAAGAGCTATTTGTATTCCTCTCAGCCTTGATCTGCATGAGTGTCAATATTTCAATTTCCATAATTATCTAGCACAATGTCCAGTGAGACCGAGTTCACTTTTGAGCAGTAGGCAGGGAATGTGGACAGAAAGATGGTAAAAGATTGGTTTACATATTTCTGTGAACAGGGCTTTTTCATGTCATGACACACTATGTAACATGTGGGTTTTCATTTGCAAGATGAAATGTAAGTCATAATCCAGAAGGACATTATTAGACATATTTAGTCTGACAGCAAATGAAGACCGCATGTGGTTCATGGTGTGTTTAATAGTAGTACATATTTCTCTATATCTAAGCTCATTTCACTACCCATTACCAGGCCTGATGACGTGCACTGGGATTGTACCTCACCTCCAGAGAATCCTAGACATGTTTAAGCTAGACCTCAAAGGCGGATGCCATCACCGTTCTGCTTTGTTATGGGGGTATATTGTCACGTGGCTGGAGTTGGGAAGTGGTTTGAGACGTACAGCGCCTCTGTTGTCATCTCTTTTCTCCTCATCACAAGGAAGTAAAGAGGTCCCCGGAGTGAGCCGGAATTAGTATCCAATTACTGTTTCCATGTAATATCCCCTTCCACACACACATCACGTTAGTCCCTTCGGATCAGGATATCTCTAAGACATAAAGACACGCAGATATACGGCTCCCTGATGCATAGATGCACCAGTGCATGAGCAAAAGAGACCCCCGGCTTGTATAAATGTGTACATCTTCCCTCACCCGGGCAAAGACTTCAGTAAGTGTAGCAGTAGTGACAGCAGGTGTTCAATTCCTACATGGATGAGGCTTGTGTGTGTGGTCCGCTAGCTGGATTTGATCAGATTTCCAAACATAAGGATCTACAGTACTTTATGGGCAATATTTAGATCTAAAATTAACGTAACTTGAATTCTAATGAATTAAACTAATCGAGAGCAAGTGTGCAAACCTTTTTCTTTATTTTGGATCTTAACTTTTTGGCTACTGCACCTTTATTTGGATGTGCGCACTTTCTTCAACTCAGTATTAAGATCTGTCAATGCAGAAACTTTATAGGCTAAGTTAATATTTCAGGCCTGCCATCAACCAGAAAGGGGCCACTGCGCACCGTACAGCTGCATGAAGCCTGGCGTATGACAGACAGGGTCGGAGGTCACCTTTCCCCTGCAGCCTGTCCTTGACTCATTAGAAGACATCAGTGCCAACCTTTCCCAATGCATCGTCATGGCAACCTCTTGCAGCATCAAGATGGAGGGCAGCGGTGAAGTGGTGGAGTGACAGAGAGCCTGATGTGGCAGCGCCGCTCGCTCCCGGCACTGACGCTCTTACGTAAGCTTCAGTGCCCGCCATGAGCCAGGCCAGCCATGGTCCCTGCCTGGGGCATGTGTGTGTGTGTGTGTGTGTGCGCCGCTCATGGGGGCGGGTGAGGCCCGGGAGTCGGCGGCGGCGACTATTTTTAGCACGGCTGTCTTCCGCGCGTCGTTTTTCGCTGGGCGCCCGTGGGTCGCCGTGACAGCAGCTGCCCGGCTTGACGCGGACAGGTGACTCACGTCACTCTAAGTGATAATCAGCCGGACCAAATGAGCAGCACTCCGAGCGCCACTCTCTCTCTTTCTCTCTCACACACTCCCTCTCTCTCTCACACACTCACTCTCTCCCTCTCTCTCTCACACACTCACTCACACACTCACTCACTCACTCACTCACTCTCACTCGAGGGGCTCCTCTGCTCTCCACGGGCCTCGTGCTCTGTCTCTCCGCTCTGTCCACACAGAGGACGCAAAGGGCAGCAGACGCACTGTGGGAGGGTGTTCCGCCGGGTTAAAAGTGTCAGGATGTTCTGCCCAAGGTGATAGAACCCCCTATAGTGGAGACAGCTTTGATCTGGCTTTAGATCAGCGCCAGCACTTTGATATCACCATGGGGAAAAAAAGGAGCCCGCTTGTAAGATGGGTGATGGTGGTGTTATAATGTGTCAGATCCATAAGCACATATCCTGAACCACCATGTGCAAAATTCCCCCAAGTCGACAAATGCTGTCAGATATGATCTAAAAAGTGGAAGCTTTTCTTATGCCTTAAAGGTGATGTCAACATCTTTGGACCATACATTATGGTTGGAGGAGGAGGGCATCCATACAATTTAGCATCACTCGTGGAGGGACTTGTGCATTTTCAGGCCAGAGTTGTTGCTTGATCGTTCCACCCCACATGTGACATCCCTATCTTTAAAAACAAACGAAAGACATGGCTCTGGTTTTAATTGGCTCACCAGGTGAACTCATCTTAATCAGTGTACCGCGTCGTGCTATTTTGAAGAGCGGTTATCTTCTGGCTCCCAGCGTCTCACCTCGCCGTGGCTATGGGAGGGCAGAGATAGCTGGATTAAAGCAGCATGAGCCGGCTCTCCCTTGTTTATACGCCACTCGCATCTCCTGCCCTCCTCCTCCTCCTCCTCCTCTCCCCCGCCGAGAGCACGCTCTTCATCACCCCTTCTGATTCCCATCTCAAACGTGTTTATGAACATGTTAAATCAATTACACAACTACAGGCAGATCAAAAAACACATCTAGCAGTGTAATTGCTTTGTGTGTGTGTTTTTTTTTTTAATAGATAGTGACTACTGGACCATATGCTGGTAAAGGAATGTTGTTGCTTTTAAAATGTTTTTGTTGTTCCACCATGGGTTGTTAAAATAACATTTGCTTTTAATGATTGGTACTGCTCCGCTGTTATTGAAATGGCATCACTCAGGGCAGGTTAGTCTTATCACTTTTCCATCATATTTCACCATCCGGTTGGGGAGGCATTTCATTTTGTTTTGAGAAACAGTGATTGTCACTCTATCTTTGATATCATATGGTCAGCCATATGTTTATAGCAATATATCCTTCTTCATGACTTCCTGGACATCTTGTCTTATGTTAAATAGAAGCAATGTTTTTTTTTTCTTTTGGAATGGATGAAGACAGTTATAATGGATTCTATCAGATCTTATACTGAATGGGAGAGAACCCCAGCAAATTTCCTACAGTCCAGCATTCTGCATTTCCTGTTAAACAGCTTTCCTTCTTTGCCTTTAATCTCTGGTGTCCAAATCTCCAGAAGCTTTTGGTCTTTACCAAATGCTCCATCCATTCTGAAACGTGACACTTTTTTCTAGATACCTTTATCAGTTCTTAGTATTATTACATTTGTCCTTAATCCTCAACTCTGACAAGTCTGATCTACACAATTCTTCAACTATGTAAGCTCCTCTTCGGTAAGTCCACAAAGCAAAACTCCCTTTGCGTTCACTTTCACACGTGTCCTGAATCAAAGGAGAATAGTCACGACATACTCACATAATGGTGCGCCGGATGTTTCTGTTATGATTGAAACGCGATTGCTTTTTGAGTACTGCTCTTAAACTGATTGCATAAAACTTGTGATCACAATTGCTTAAAGCTAAAGTTACGGCTATCACTGAAAACACATTAAGGGACTTTAGACAACTTTTAAATGTTCTTGAAGTGATTTGAATGTATTTATTCAATGTAGTGAATGATTTCATGATAATGATCATCTTTATTACAGTAATTACATTCACATTGAGTTACTACACTTAATGAGTGTTAACTTAAAAACCATGTGATGCAAACCCATCAATTAAAGCACATTTCAAGGTTTTTTTTTTTTTTTACACCTTTTTAAAAATCTATAGCTACAGAAACTGTCCTGATATTTGCCTCACTATTCCTTCTGTTGGAGGAAATGAAAATTAAGTATGCAATGTCAAACTGTGAAAAAACAGTCAGCAGACTTCTCTTTGCAATCACAATAGTAGTTAAGAATAGAGTGGTCTGCTGCTGAGACATCCTCTGCTGTCAGAAATAGCCACAAGGTTTTCCAATCTAGCAGGGTAAACAACGAGACATGGGAGAACCTCTACAACAGAGTAGAGAGTTGTTTTTTCCTACTGCCCCTTATGGATGTTTAGACCAAAAGTCAGGCCCAGCAATCCTCACAAGCACAATCCATTGTATGGGCGAGCACAGGATAACCAAGGACTCTTTTGTCTTTTGTGCTAACAGAGAGTGATGTGTTTGTGATTGGTTGATTCCTCTCACCAATCGTCCCCACTTCTCTCTAATGCTGTTGCCCTGTAATAGATAGATAGATACTTTATTGATCCCCAAGGGGAAATTCAAGAGTTGTAATAGCAGTATCTGACCAAACCACACCGGTTCCTGGCAAGATGCAGGCCAGCAGCTCTTGCACCAATGCCCTTGGAGCTGGCCTGAATCTCCTCAAGTCTATCACGGGCTCCCCAGTCACATTTAACTCCGTGCTGGTGCTAAGGCTCCATTGGATCTGGCGCCGGTGCAGTGCTGGCTGGATAAGCCTGCCGCCTGTGCCCCTGTTTAGCTGCCACTAAATTAAGCCCCAAGAGTGCTGACACTGATGACACGTCTAACCTTCAGGTCCCACATATGAGCTCAGCCGGGGAGACCACACGGACGGTTTAGAATTATCGAGTTTGGTGGGATTCTCTGATCCATTCCAGGTGTGTGGGTGCACCAGTGACGATTTGTCAAGCGCTGAAGGCGTCCTTGATTTCCGCCGACGGTGCACCGGACGCATGCCAATTGCATTGAGGCCGCCTGTCAGAGAGAGGCCCGCCGATAAAACATGCCGATGTTTGGGCTGTCAAAGTGCCCTGAGCTGGAAAATGCATGAGAATGAAATCGGGCGCTGGTGATCAATCATGGAATGCCGTGGCCTACTGCAACTATGTCTTTCCCTCAAAGCACATTTGATGACGAGCAACACATTTTTCATATTTTTGAAAAAGGAAAGTGTGCCAGTTTGCTTCTCTTTATTTATGATTACTTTGCAACAACATTTTCTAAATTATATTTTGCAGTGTTATTACGTGGTGACAAACTAAAATGAACAGAAGGGTAGACCTAGCCTGGTTTCACCAAACTCACCTCTTTGTTTCACTTTGTGAAGAGAATCTGGGTATTCTCAATTGGGAAATGTTTACAACCCCTAGCATCGTAATGGGCGTCGACTTTTGCGGGCTTTTGAGCTTTCAGAGCCATAGTTAGACTAAAAACAAATCCAGGGATTGCCTGATAGCTGCTTGAAGTATGCAAACACACAAATCCATCACCCAAATTCAGATTCCGTACACAAAGCGTGGCCGGGCTGTTGTCTGGACATTTTTTGTTTGCCGTGCTCTGGTTGGCTGGACGCCGGTTCATTATCTGGCACCCGGGGGATCTCCGCCACCTGCCAGTCAGCCATCTTGTCCTGTCTGCTTGGCTGAAGGCAGGCTGCGTGGAGGAGCAGCTGGAGGCAGCTCTGCTGGTTAGCGCAGGACAGGGAGGGGGATGGATGGAACCGCACCAAATGATGCTCGCTTATTCTACATTTTGTTTAAGCGCTCTAGAAAAAAAACACATGCACAGTGCGTAGTGTCTATCTACTACACTAGACTACTACACTAGTGTAGTGGTTTCTGCCCATTGCCAGGAGGTATGGCCAGGCCTTTTTAAATAGCACCTTCTTGTGATACATGAGTGCTGCATAGTTTTGCCCCCCGCTATGCAGAAAAAATAAATGAATACAAATGTCCCAGTTCTCTCCACATCCTACTGCTGCAACTCCTTCCAGACGGCAGGTCACATCTCCCAGGCATGTCCTCCATCCTCTAGCCTACTCTTGGACCTCTTCCCCAACCTCAGCTCTTGCATCTTCTCCCCTTTGCTGCTCAATTGTTGTTTAACAATGCAACATTACAAACACAGGCTGAACTGATTGAACTGTCAGTGTACTGTATATGTGCATGTGTGTGTGTGTGTGTGTGTGTGTGTATGCCTGAGTTACTGTAGTGTGTCTGTGTGTGTATGTAGTGTGTGGTGTGTGGGTAAGCATGTGAGCATGTGTGTATATGTGCTTGTGTCTGTATGAACAATTTGCCTGTGTGTGTGTGTGTGTGTGTGTGTGTGTGTGTCAGGGAGTGAAAATGAAAGGATTTTCATTTCTGTTTGTCCTGAGCAGAAGCATCATTTTTACGTTCCCATCCCGTCCCATGTTCTAAGGACTCTCTTTTAAATGGCAATCAGTTGGAACATTGTAGCAGAAAGGTTAATAACAACAACATTTCCTTTACAAATGTATGGCAGGTGGCTCTATTGCCTTTCCTTTTTTCCTGCAATACAGACTTACTTGAATAAAAAAAAGAGGAGCTTAAA
>NC_085006.1:6268456-6405956 GCF_963854185.1 Sardina pilchardus
GTGTTGAGGTAACACATAGATTTGGCAGTTGGGTACTGCTATATTTCCACTGCTGTGATCTTGGTGTTTTTGGATGTGAACCTGAAACTGATCTAATCTTTTGCACTATGATTTGTCAGCAATATCTGTAGCACAGATGGGATCCAATAGAACAGTCCCAGCAAACAGTGCCAATGTTATCTGGGCAGAGCCTTCTGACTTATATGGGCGCCATTACAGTAAATGGCAGCAAGTTCAGAGAAATGCTAATAATGGAATAAAAAACTACCTTGGCTAAATACTCCGATCCTTTACAAGCTAAGTATAATTGTGGTCATTAAGGGCCTGTTCTATCAGAACTCATTAGACTAAGAACAGCACGTCATTAGAGCCAGATACTCTGAAGAGACAATGCGCCGCCTGCCCCGGTGCTCACTGCTTGGATTAAACAGAGGCATCTCTCCGGCGTTAATTGCGTCTCCTTTTATCTCTTCCTCTCCGCCGGCACGTCATCCTGCTGTGTGTGTGTGGAGGACGCTGGCTGTCGCCGGGACATTTAACCCGGAGCGCTACCTGTGGACGGGAGATAGGGCGGATCCGAGCGAGGTCACCCCCCCTCCCCCCCCCTCCGCCGTGACACCACGAGGCGCGGCGCGAGCGCCATGTCACTACGCCCGGCCAGCGAGCCAGCTGGCGGCGCCGAGGACAGGCCAGCGACGCGCGGGAGGAGGAAATGCTAACGCTGACCTTTCCAGAGGGAGCGCCCAACCCCAAGCATGCCTAATATTATTAGCCTCCCCCAGTAGCTATTAGATCCATTTCATCCCTTCCAACAGACGTGAGGGAATTTGGCACCAGAGGTGGGCTGAGACAGAGGCACGGTGGTAACATGGAGAGACAAAGTGTGTGTGTGTGTGTGTGTGTGTGTGTGTGTGTCTTTGTTTACGTGTGTGTGTGTGTGTGTGTGTGTGTGTGTGTGTGTGTGTGTGTGTGTGAGTGTGTGTGTGTGTGTGTGTGTGTGTGTGTGTGTGTGTGGATGTGTGAATGTGTGTCTTTGTTTGTGTGTGTGTGTGTGAGAGAGAGTAGAGGTGTGAATACATTTTGCCACATTCTCAGCATGAAGAACATTGAATGTTAAAAGTCACACTTGATAATAATATGGCAGGATGTGTACTGTAAAAGGAAAGAGAGAATCCTCTTCCTCATTGTGCAGTGTGCTGTAGATTTATACAATACCTCCTTGAGAGCTTCCTCTAAACACTTGAGACAAATTACATTCAATCTGCCAAATGATGAATTAACTCAAAATCAAATCAAAGCAAATCATGAAGTCAGTTAGCTCAAGCACATGACTGTGCCATCAGAGATAAAATACGAATTTAAATGGCGTTTTTAAACGGAGGTTCGGAAGGAGCGTGACAAAATTTGCCACGCCTAAAGCATCAGACTGTTATCAGGTAATTCATTCCCAGCCTTCCTGTTCAAGCTGCACCATTTGGTTTGATCACCCGCTTTCAACCCAGCACCTCCCCTCACACCTCACCGCCTCCTTGGTTGGGAATAGCACAGGGGTGTACCGTTACACATGGATCTTGCCTCCTGCCTGCCCAGTACACTCCTGCACACGTTGTGATCCTGGCTATAGGGCTATCTTGTTGAACATGCTTTTGACTCCTTTTCTTATTGCACATTTGGAATGGGAACTCGTAAACAAGCATTTCTGGTAAGATTGCCTCCAGGCCAGCCAAGCAACAGTGTACACATAAACTATCAAGAGGACACTACATTTAAAACACAAGCACGCTGCTAAAACATGGCATGGTTCCATTGTCCAAATTATTGGCAAATGTTGAATTGTGCAGAAGTGTTGGCTCATGATTAGATTACATTTATTAGATAAGATTATCATATGACACAATAACAATGTGTTATACCGATATGAAGTGTATATATTGGTGTTTGCAATCTTACCAGACTGACTTCTGACAAAATTCTTAGAGAAAATTCACACAAAAAGCCTAAGAAAATCTTCATCCAATTAATGTTTTAGCTCTTCACAGTGACAATATTGTCTTTGCCATCTTTGAAAAACTTAAAAGCGTTTGTCATTGGAGCTTTCTTGTATCACTGTCTCTGAGCGTGTCCTGCAAATTGGCACTGTGCAAAAGCAGCCTTTTAAGCACACATAGCCTATGCTGTTTGCAACCTTTTCTCAACAGCAGAACTCATTTCCACAAGGTCCTTTCTCTCATATCAGCGACCTTTTTAGTGTCATAAAGCACTGTGTGCACTTCATCAAAGACACTTTAAAATGGACAGAAAGAAGAGCGAGAGAGCGCCAAAAACAAAGCGAAGGGAGGGCAATGCGCTCTTCCCTTCATCTTTCACTCTCTTTCCTGTCTTCTGCTCCATCATCCTCACTTTAAGCCCGCCCCCCCTTGACAGCCGTGCGGGGGGAATGTGGACGAATGGCAGTCCCTCAGAAACCGCGCTTAGAAGTCTCTCCCCCTCTCCCCCGCCGGACGGAAGGCGAGGCAGATACAAAGCGCCCCCCCTCCCCACTGTAGGGATTCGTCCAGACATTCGTCAATCCTAATTAGCCGTGCGTTCTCCCACACAGGGCTCCCGTCTCCCCCCCTCGACCGCCGCAGACGCGCGCTGACAGATGAAGGGTCAGTGCTGGATTTACCAAACGCGAGGAGGAGCACGGCAATTAGAGTCACGTCGGGGAGGAAATGAGATACATGGTAGGCTATGTATGATTCTGGTGCAGGAAGAGCACAATTAAACAGGCAGAACTATGAGAGAGTGGACAGGCTGTCTCTAGGAGACGGTGGGCGCGTGAGCCCTGTAAACGCTACCCTCCTCTGGCCGGCGTGCAGCTCTGAAAGTCCAGCAGCTCGGTGATGAAGTCCGTGGCTCCTCGCCCCTCTGCGGTTTCATTTCAGTGAGGTGCACGTCACTTGACTGAGCTGTGCCGAATCACACACTTCAGATCAAGCGCTTTGGGATTGTTTGTGGTTATTTTGTTGAGTAGGTTCACACAGCTTTGAAATGAATAGGTGATGCAGGAAAAGTAACAGAACAAGCAGTGACCACACAAATGACCACATATTACTCTAAACAGATAGGAGGAAAATGAACGGGCAGTTGTTAAATTCAATCACCTCAGATTAACTGAGAAAAAGAACATGCTTGGACGTCTCCTGGACATCTGATGATACACTCTCCCTTATTGCTTCTGTGCACCCTGATGAGATCTTTACAATCTCACTCAATAACCCACCCACAGGCCGTGCCATTGCACAAAGACCAAAGCAATTCCCTCTCAGAACAAAGGTTGTTAGCCAGTTTAAAAGGCAATGAGTTTGAATGGGACATCCCTTTAAATGGATCAGCATCAAATGGAACATCTTTTATAGGGTGTCCCATTAGTAGTCAATCCATTTTAAAAGTATTGACCTCAGTTTGACATCTTTCAAAGGCATCGGTTTTAAATGAGATCTCCTGAGCTCTGTGCAAGAAAAGCCATGCAGACAGCAACTGTATGTTTATCATTAGGCTTTTAAAATGGAGTGTGTGCCTCCCAGGGTGAATGAAATCTCCTTGTGGACTCATACTAAAACATTTTTTTTTCTTTCAGTGGCCCATCAATAGAATCTTCTTCAGTCCTTTGTTCTAAACTATCATTCAAACTAAGTCTGGGCTGCGTTAAGATGTCTCATTCCATAAAGTCTAACTTCCAAGGTTCCAAATGACAAAAGATGGCAATTGAAAACGCTCCGTTTTACAACAACCCATGAACAAACATGATGTGATTACCAGCCACAACGTGATTGGGATGGATCTTACAGTATCACAAACATTTTGTAATTGCGTTAGAATCTTGAAACCTTCAATGCATTCAAAGCAGAAATCAATATGTTTGAGAAAAAGCCTTTTAGGGCTTACCTTGAAAAGCATAAATAAATGCATGATGGCTTTCTATTCTTCTTATGAGTAAACAAGCGGAGAGCAAACTAATGTATTGATGGCTGGTCATGACTAAACAAAACAAAACAATAACAAAACCCAAATCCTGTGCTCAATATGCATCTTTGCCATACATCACAGATTCAAAGTCATCAAAAGAGGAGCTTTTGCCACATGAACAGACCTCTACAGTAAAGACAGAAGGAAGACCGGTGGTGAAAAGCAACAGTAACTGATCTCCACCACAGCTATTCTCCACAGCAGCTGTTTCCCCTCCCAATCAACTTAAGCAAACAATCGAACAGTCTGACGGACAAGGTATGTGTGTGTGTGTGTGTGTGTGTGTGTGTGTGTGTGTGTGTGTGTGTGTGTGTGTGTGTGTGTGTGTGTGTGTGTGTGTGTGTGTGTGTGTGTGAGAGAGAGAGAGAGATGAGAAATGAATCATGAGCTATTTAGACAGAGACCCTGGTGATGTATGAGAAGGACTGCGGTAATTCAATCTCACTTGTCACTCACCTCAGTGATCATTATCTTGAAGTCGGGGGGGAAAAAATCAAGAATGAATAATGAATAAACGTTGCAGAAAACATGCCATATGCTTGGGTCTCGCTACACGAGAATTGATTGCTATCACAGGTCGTTTGCAGTCAAACCGGTGGCTAAGCTTTTTGCCACAACCAGGCGCCAGGCGTAGATGAAGGTTTCGATTCAGCACTGTAAAAAGCAACCGAATTCAACCAAGACACTTTAAAAGGACAATTGAGAACATGCTACACTCTAATAAAATAAAGATGCTTAAATGGTTCTTTAAATCGCTGGATGGTTCATGGAGAGTCAAAACTCTGTGTTAAACCATTACATCAGGCAAAAGGTTCTTCACATTGGAAACGGTACTTCAAAGCCTCCGATCATAATGGGCCAGGCCTAATATGGCATGTCATTATGCAATTAATTAAGTCGTTCTTTAAAGACCTGTTGCCTCGATGGTTCTTTGAAGCGCTGAAAAAGGTTGTCCTATGGCATCACTCTGGTACTGGCTCCATTATTTTTATAGAATGTACTGTTTCAGAAATGTAATCAAGCAGGGCCTAATGTGCAATACATTTGTAATCATCCCTCCACATTCTCATGGATATCAAAATAGAGTATAATGACAAAGGCATAGCATAGATTATTGTAGTCCATCATCCCATGTCATATTCAAACTGAATCTGCATACAATCTAATTGCCATGCAAACTTATCATATTTGGCCTAAGAGTTCAGAAGATAAACAAACAGCACTTCTTGAGACGATGAGGGAGAAACACATTGTCTGCACTTGTCTGCTTACAGTGTAAATCACCCAGCATCAGTACATCCCAGTCCGTGCGGATGGGTCTCGTAGTGGTAAGGAGGCTCTTCCTCTCTCAGGGTTCCCATCTCGCTCCAAACAGTTTCCTGGCAGTGCCGGCCGAACAGCTGTTGCTTCCAAAAGATTACTAATTACACACAAGTGCTTTATGCCTTTCATCAATAGCGGTAATTACAGAGAGAGGCCCAGGCCAATGGCGGAGGGACGGGCCTATAAGCACGCTCCTTTTGTGCCTCTCCTCGCTTACTCTCCACAGCTAGTCTGATGAAAGATTCAAATGAAATGTCAGTTATTCTGGAGAGATGGGGTGGGAGGGGGAGAGGACGGCACTACAGCTGTGAACCAGACTGGCCTTGCGCTGGGTTCTTGGCTGAACCACTGCGCTGAAGAGATGTGAACACGCCGATGCCGCAGTGAAAGGGATGAATAGCAATGCTCAGACATCTGGGCATCTACTTTTGTACATGTCTATAGTTTAGAACAGGTGTTTAGAAATCCAACACTGTATTCAGTCAACTTGTTTCAGCCTCTTGTGTGGTGGTGTGTGTCTTTGTTGAAGTTCAATGTCACCTGTATGTATGGGAGTCTTGGGGCCCTTTATATAGGGTATGGTATGCGACTATGTGCAGAGGAAAAAAGGTACACGCAGTAGAGCTTGAACAGGGGGATAGTGAACAAGCGGATGTGGTGGGGCAGGAGAAAGAACAATGTTCATGCAGAAAAGTAAAAACTATGTCAAGGGGGAGAAAGGCAGACATTGTGAGTGAAGGACACAAAGACAGATGTAGCATATAGACAGATGAACAACTCAAAAAGACATTCATGGATGAAAGGCCCACTTCTCATAGAATATAAATGATGACATTCTTATAATCACGCATCAACCCGATGCTCATTCTCATATCCTACAGATATTAAACGCCTATGTCTGACTTTTTGGTTTTGTTCCGCAGACGCAAAGATGCTCTGACTACAGTCATCTTTATTTATAGACTACGGCTGCGGAGGGAGAAGAAAGGCATAGTATTTGGTGTGTGTGATTCATCCGTCATGGGATGTCACGGCTCACGCTCACAGGGCATGAAGCATAAGGTAGGCTGGGGGGGGTCAGGGGAGGAGGGGAGGCATCACATCACAACAAAACAGGTCAACAAGAGCAGCCGTGAGGCCTGCAAGACAGTAGTGACTCCATGCAAATGAGGGATGTGGCTGTTTGGTCAAGGTTCTCTGATGCTGGAGGAGCAACACGCTTGATCACATCAGGTCAGGAGTCAGGACCGGAGCAGGACACTTCATTTTACCGGGAAATTACAAGTTAGCGGCCATTGGGGTGTGTGTGTGTGTGTGTGTGTGTGTGTGTGTGTGTGTGTTGGGTTGAGGGGGGTCACATGCTTACAACTACACTATCTGTAAGAGAGAATGGTAAGGGGGGTGATGGGATGTGTCCTTTACAGGATGGGAGTACATTGGCCAGTTAACCAATTAAAGTCACTGCCCCGCCCCTCGTTAGCAAAGCAGCCCAGAGGGAAGGCACAGGGCCAGCAGTCAAAGTCTAACCTATACACAATCAAGGGAGGAATAACAGTGAAGTGTTGGCCTACTGTACAGTATGATACACTCCAGTTATCATGTAGTTTGATGTCAACACATTGCTCCACATATGAAAATACAGTATCTGCGCAGTGGAGCATCTAATAAATGACGAATGAATGAAGGAATAAGAGAGAAAGGGAAGCAGAATGTGAGTGCAAATGCGTGTGTGTGTGTGTGTGTGTGTGTGTGTGTGTGTGTGTGTGTGTGTGTGTGTGTGTGTGTGTGTGTGTGAGTGCGCGCACTGTCTACTATTATTAGAAGATAAATCTCAAAATGCCTTCAGGGGATACTATTCTTTTCAGGACATCTCTTCTTATTTTTTCTTTTGTATTACTGTAATAATATGACTCAGCTTTCTGAGTAGAGAATTTTTCCTCCTATTTTGCCACACACAGAATGGTCAAAATGAACACTTGCCACAGATATACATACTGAATAATACACCCAGAATTTCAATATAACCAAATGTATTTAATATACGTGCATTGGATAACTATCTTGCTGCTGAATCATGATGGAAAAAAATCCCTTTGATTATATTTCTATTTTACATATTTTTGTTTGTTTGTTTGCTAAAGACAACTTGTTAAACAGATAAAGTGTTTGCCAAGGAGGGTGGGGACTTAATTATTGCAGAATTGTTAAAAGGTCATCATTTATAACTAACTGGATCAGATCAATATTGTATACGGATGACATTTAGGTGAACAGAGACAATGTACATTTTGTCTGAGCTTTCAGTAATTGCATTTAAGGTGAAGAAGAGCTTCTACTACATTTAACCCACCTCCATTCACTGTATGTATACAGTACTGTACATAACCCATGCAAACACCATTTCTGGATTGCTTGTTAGTGGTGCACTATACTGCTGCTGTTGATGTTTGTATTAGGTGAGGTCTGCAGCCATCTTCAATGGCAGGTCCTTTCACAGCATGCTCAGCTGACATGATACTTCATTCGCCTCGTCTGCAGATATTTACATACAGTACCTCTCAGGCCTGAAAGATACAGCGCAGCCTAATCCCTGCCTCTGATATTCAACACAGCGTGACACCAAGGAGAATGAGGCCTCTCACTCGACCGCAACCCATCATCATCACTTACTCTCTTTTTTTAATTATCAACCTGCAAAAAAAAAAATATCAAGTTAATTTCCTGATTGTAGCGTGCGAGAGAGCAAGGACAGAGGCGGAGAAGGTCGATCGGCCCCCTCCCAAGCGCGTGACCCCCCACCGTCGGTATCCTTGAATGGCGTCACCCCTTCGTCTCTTCTCGTGTGCTCTCCCCCGAGCCCCCCAACACACACCCCAGCTCCACCACCACCACCACCACCACACACACACACACTCACACACACACACACACACACACCCACCCACCCAGCGTGTCTAACTGGAGGGTGAGTGGAGCTCTAATAGCCTGTCAACACGCATCTCTCCCAAGCTGAGGGATGGCAGAGAGTGGGCAGCGACAATGCCACCTTGAAGGGTTTCCATTAGCGACCGCCTCCTGCCTCTGTCGAGCCATGTTAATGCAAATGGCACCGCCGCTCCACGCCGCTCCGCCACTGTCCACCCCTGTCTCACAGGCCCCTGCCGCCGCCACTGGCACCCCTGGCACACTGGACAGCCTACGGTATTGCTCTGTCTTTTTCTTTCACTCTTTTACTTATTCACTCCATTCCGCTCTCATCCTCTGACTCATTTTCTACGTCTCAGACATCTCTCGCTCTCTTTCTCCCTCTCTCTCTCTCTCTCTCTCTCACTCTCTCTCTCTCACTCTCTCGTTCTCTCTCAAACTCCAATATGTCTTCTCATCTTCTCCATCTTAAAGGAGGAGTCTTCTTTCTTTCACTTCTTTCTGGTTCCGTTTATTTGGTTTGGCTTTAATGTAGCTCGTTTTTTTGTTCTTCAAAGGAGAAATGACTTACCTTCAGAATAACTAAGGAAATAATTAAAGATTTTGTATGTCATTAAATGCTACTGATTCTCACTTTGACCACAAAAGTGCTGCCCGCTAATTGCAACGGACATTCACCATTTTCCTTTTAATGGAAATCCCTTTCCAAGGGTAACCATGGGGATTTGAGCTTAGTAGAGGCACTGCTCTGGATGATGTACTATAGTGGTGGGGAGAGAACAGAAAGATGTGGTGAATTAAAGCCCACCGTTAATAAATCATCTACAGTACAGATCAGTAAGACACACTGTATTTCAAAATGTTGTCTATACTCTAGACAAACATGGGAATTTAACGTTGTTGTCAGCGAGTCATAGAAAGCACTGTTGCAACCCTATTGATGTTATTTCTAGCCTTTAAAGCTTTTAAAGTGTAGTTACTGTCTGCAGAAGTGAATATAAATCTATATGTGTGTGTGGATCCACACCTAGGCCTATTAAGCCTTAAACAGGGGGCCCTTATTCAACTTGAGCACGGAGGGGTTGTCCTTACTTGCAACAAAGAAGCTGTTTTGATTACTTGAGCATATCCCTTTAGACATTTCATAATATGTGCACATACCTCAGCACCTTCAAGGGTGTCCTAAAGCTTTAGTTGGGTGTGTCGGATCAGAAAAGGCAAGTATTTCATGTAAATTGGGGACGGCGGCCTACACTCTGCAATGCAGAAGTAATGTTTGGCAAATACATCTTATCTTATCTCTACACAGTTTTGACTGTATAACCTTGATCACTCACTTCCAAAATTGTCAGTTACAAAATCATTGAAAAAGAATGTTATTAAGTGCTGCATAAGCAGTTTAGCGCAGCTACAGTATTCTCTATGCTATAATCCAATATCAGACATGGACAACAAAAGATGCTTTATTGTTGACAAAAGTAATTATATATATATAATATATAACGGAGGGGGAGGCAGTGAACCGGTTTCGGAAAGGGCCAGTGTGAACGTTTGTATCCCATCTGAAATGATGTCAGAGATTTGTAGAGGTTCATTCACCACACTGGGATGTACACAAGGTCACAGTGACCTTGACATTTGACCTTTGGCTACAAAAATCTTATTCTTTGAGTCCAAGCGACCGTTTCTAGCCCTGAGATACAGTATATCACATTTACGAAATTGGACCTACAGTATAGATACGTAATGTCACTTTGAGCCATCTTAAGGTACATACTGCACTCAGGACATTAAATCTAGTTTGGATTGGATTAGTAAAAGGCGTGTGACTTAGTGGACATGTGCTGTCCTGGACTGACACCCTTTTGTCACACCTTATGCCTTATATTCCAGTTTTAAACTGACCTGGAATTGATCTTTGATTGGATTGTTACTCTGTTGTGCTTTAATCTGACAGTAGGAGGGACATCAATTGTTTTGGCCTAAATCAAGGAGGTGGTCATAATCCTGCAATTAATATTTGTTTGCCGCAGAACCTCACATTTATTTAACACTGGCATATCATTTCATATATTAATATGGAAATGATAAAAGATGCATATATAGATATTTTTATAGATCACCATAGTGTACTATCTTCTTTTTCTCTGAAAGTTGCATGGACTGTCTGAATCCCACCTCTACTCTCAGCCAGACACAGTAAAAGGCAAAATAGTCCAACATTTATCAGCAGCATTGACAGCTCTCCATGTACCGTTCAGTTCTTTGAAGATCACAGTTATCTAAAGAGCAAAACATTAATTGCTTAAAAGCAGCTTGTTTCCTAGTTTTCCAAACCCTTTCCCTGACTACTTTCCTTTTGTACTTTTTTGAAGTACAGCACCTAAGTACTTTTTTCCTTTGAAGAGTGGGGAGTAGTTGGCAGGAACTCTCCTGCAGTGTTAAATCACCTTGCATTTTATAAAAGCACACCTTGGGAAGACCTAAAAGTATTGAACATGTTTTAGAAGAGGTGCATTTTAAAATCCCAGGCCAACATAAAACAGTAGAACAGAACTGATAGAGTGTGAGTGATCAAGGATTTGGCTATGTTTTTGCATGCACACAGGCTATGCTGTTTACACAAATCAAATGTTAAATTGCTGTTGATGACTGTACACTTTCTTGACTGTAAGCTTTCTTTTCATTGCAGACGCTGAGATTTGTTTTACATTTTCAACAGGTTTCACAATATTGTGGGGACTATAATATCTCTGGTGAATGACTATGCTACTGAAATGTTTCCATATTTTATATAACTGTAACATGTCTCTTGAATAATGTAGTTGAAGTTTCATGTGAATAGCAGGAAGATTACTACAGTCTTTGAACTATAGTCTTAGATTATTTCCTCTTCATAAATCCTCTTGGCAGGCATGTTTGCATTGATACTTGACACTCTCTCTCTCATTCTCTCTCTCTCTCTCTCTCTCTCTCTCTCTCTCTCTCTCTCTCTCTCTCTCTCTCTCTCTCTCTCATAGACAGTCAAGTTCACATTTAATAGCCCAAAGGGGTCCTATCACACAGTCACATACACACATCCTGAATGTTCCTCCAATAAAGCAACATGTCAGTGAGAAGAGGCAGCAAAGTCCAGGTAATTGAGTTTGGAACATTTGGATTCTATGTGTTTGTTTATAAGTTTAAATGTTTCAAACATTTGAATAAAAAAAATGAAGACTTAACTTACTATGCCTCAAGGTAAAGGTACCAGGCCTGCGGGCATCTTGTTATCCTGTACCATCCAGCACTTTGGCCCCCATGTTCACTCCACTCCTTCTGTTCAAACAGTTATCTCCATGGGCACACACTTTCTTCCTGCACAAACTCTCTGTATTTATGCCCAGAGGTGAAAAAGTCATTAAAAGTCAGCAAACCTCGCTGAGCAAAACACCACACGCCCACCTGTCTGTTCATACTCTCATGTGCTCACACCATGCACATGCCCATCATGTTTGTGTGCATAGATATTGTTTCACATGTGCATGACTACACCCACACACCCACACACCCACACTCCTGGGTGCAGAAAACATCGCCTGTGACACACAGCAAGGCCGCCAATAGAGCACAATTTAACAAGCTGTTTGGATTTTCTCTTAGATAAGCCTGCCAGTCACAATTCACTAATAGTTGCCTACATATTAATATTGCCAACTTACATTCAGCCTAGATGACTGATCTTTACAAGTATGGGCTGATCATAAAAGGCTTTGTGAATACATATCCCAATCTCAAGGGTACTCCACATCCCCTCTATCTCTATCCAAGAGCAGAACATCAGGGGTGTTAGGGATGTTACTAAACACATCACCAGCGCTATTCAGCAGTCTGGTAGTGCCTCAGTGTTTGTGCATATACTGTAGGCTCATGTTCTCTTCTAAAATTGGCAATGCAGTCGTGATGTGCAGTGCAGAGTCCTTATATCACAACCATTTACAATATGGACAATATGTGATTTGAGGAGCTGCTCAGAGTTCAAATGGTTTTCAGGGTACAATAACGACAGGTTGTGTTTGGGAACACCTGTAGCCTGTCCATAACAGTAAAACAGAGAATGTCCATCACTATAGCAGCATTTCTGTAGAGTGGTCATCAAGGCAGGAGATGCCAGCGTTGCCACGCACGCACGCACGCACGCACGCACGCACGCACGCACGCACGCACGCACGCACGCACACCAATAATTCCACAAGGTTAGACTTGTGACAAGACTGTCTGTGCATAATTACTCACCTGTGCTCCGTGCCCCAGATGTAAAGACACTTTAAGTCATACACACGCAAACACACACACACACAAAACACATTGGAGGAGCCGTGTGTGTGTGTTGTCAGGGAGCAGATGTGTCAGAAAGGCGGCGGTAGTGGAGCTGAGTGCTCTTGATTCAGTCTAAAACGGGACGTGTGAGCGGCTGGGTGCTGGCGCACAGGAGGGCTTATGGGAGAGACACGCCGCGTGAGGCCTTTGAATGCTTCAGGGAGTACAGTGTGAAACCTGCCGCCCAGACACGGCGCAGCGAAGAAAGAGATGCGAACACACGGAGAGTGGGAGAGAGAGAGGGGGAGAGAGAGAGGGGTAGAGAGGGAGAGAGAGAGAGGAGTCAGTCGGAGGTAGTGTGCTAACAAGTACAGTGGAGGGGGGCTGGGGGAGGAGGTGGGGGTAGGGGGTAGGGGGATTTCAGAAACCTTCACAGGACTGCGAGGGTGTGCTGTGTGTTACTGCAGTGGGGATTGGTGTGTGTGTGTGTGTGTGTGTGTGTGTCTGTGTGTGTGAGAGAGAGAATGTGTGTGTGTGTGTGTGAGAGAGAGAAATAGATAGATTGGGAGGAAGAGGACAGGGGGAGAGAGAGAGAGAGAGAGAAATGAGGAGAGATAAATAGTGTGTGTATGAATAAATGAATAGAGAGGACAGATCGAACACGGAGCACTGTGTATCTGGGGAATGCGATTGCATTATCTGCCGTACAGGAGCTCTGCTGAAGCATAGCAATGGAGCAACGCTGATGGATCAATCTTTGAAGTCCTAACTTTTTAATGAACAAAGGGGCCCTCATTTCCAATTTGCTAAACAAGCCAAGAACCTCTGATGAGAGTTCCAAAACAGGGCACTGATCCTTTTGAAATCTATTACCCGAAAAAGGCCTTGGGAATTAGTTGCTTCAAAGTCAACTTTCCAGCCATCTCAAGTCTTGACTGCAAGTAACCCAAATGGACACAAGCACTCTCTCTCCCCTGTGTATTAGATATAAAAATATGATTTTCTTGTGTGCTTTGAGCTCGAATAGTTTTCAAACGAATAAGAGAGTGTAAAGAGAAGACACAAAAGTGGAACAGCTAGAGAGAAATGTCAGTCTTACATGATCTGCTTATGACCATGACCTTTTCAACAGAATGACAAAAATATCTTGTTTAATTCATTCAATATGCTGTATATCACTATTTCCCTTTAGTTCAGCCAAGCTGAATGGAACCTGTTTCCAGACTGAATTGAATTCCAAATGTACAAAAATTGTATCAAGGCAAATAATGCAAAACACTGACCAGTCAGTCTGTAGAGAAAATTATTCAAAAACATAAGGACTGTTAGTCAAGGTTATGAGCAGAATAATATATTGCTGGTTTGATGGCTGAAGAGTAAATGCAGCTTTGATAGCTTCTCCTGTCAGTACTAAAGTGATCTCACAGCATTGCATTCATGAAAACAATATTGTTTAGTAAGATAAATGATTAATTTAGTAATGAAAATGATGTGCGGCCAATATCGGACATTTATCACTGGCTGCTGAAATCGTCTTGTGAAATTCAAATATGTTGATAAAATGCACGGAGACTATTTGGAGATTTATCAGATTGAACTGTCTGAAACCTGGCCAACTCAAACTGCCTTAAGTACTGGTCAATACCCTCAACAAAACAGTAATACATTTAGTATAGAACAGTGTAGTATTTGTGCTGTTCAGATCAATATGTTATGTCATTTCAGACAGAGGATTTCTTATGGAGTCAGCAACAATTTATTTCTCAGGAGAGCTTCTAATCCTTGAATTGGACCCTAACTAAAGATCCTTATAGCAGTTACAGCATGTTAATGTATTAGTAATTGCATAAACATCAGCACATGTTATTTTCATATCATAGTTGAGCTGAATATGTGATCACATAATTCCAGAACCACTGTTTAAAGTTTTCAGAAATATTTGAATGTCAGAATGACTAAATCCCGACTCTTTCTGCACTCAAGGTTGAGCTTACCTATTCTACACCAGTGCTGATTTAGGCAAAGGGTTTGACAGTGCTGAGTCATGCAGATTCGTATTTCTTTTGAAGACATGTTTTGTTTATATTCCTTAATGCTCTTTAAGTAAACATTTATACACGAACCAGCGCTCCTCTCGCTGTGCTGAAACGGTTGTCATATCTTTGCCACTCTTCTGTGGGCTGTGTCTTTTCCACATGAGGATTGGGTCTGCCGGTGGTGCCCTCTCTCTAAACTCCTCTCTTGTTCCATTTCCCTTTGATCAGAGCACGTTTGCATGGAGGGGAGAGGAGGGGGGGGGGGGAATCAAAGAATGCTGGCCCTTTCTGTACTCCGCATGCAGATCGCAAAACAAAGGCTTTGATGACATGAGTGCGTGTTTCCTGTAAGGCTATTTCACGCCGTCTCAAATTTGGCAATCCCCAAGGAAAGTCTCCAAGATGGTCCTCCGTGGGATGAGTTTGAATTACCACAACAGCAGACACAAAGATAAAGGAAATACTTGCGTTTCTTCATGTCTTGCACATTTGTCATTAATCACAACAAACTGAGTGTAGTTGGCGATGCATGACGCAGGCATAAGGCTGACTGCAATTCCCCACATATGGATTGGAAAGTAATTGATTTAATCTTTACAGACCTGTCTGAATGCTCCCCTGTGCTAAGTCTTAAACTTTTCCAGCGAGACAGTCACAACTCAATAGTGCACTGTTAACCATCATCAGGATTCAAAGGTTCAAGTGGGCTCTTCTCTTGCAAAGACTGCTCTAATGACTGATGGCCAGAGTGCTGAGTGCATAGTGTGGGACGGCACTTCTCTTCACTATAGATGTGATCTAAAGCATCGTTATGGCTGCTGAAGCATGTACAGGAGTATAAAGAGAGCATTCCTACACTAAGTCAATGGCCTGGGTGTTACAACATAACTGAGTGAAGTTTATAATGATTGCATGTAAAGTTTTATCCGTAAATATAGTCTAGTTGTAGTTGGAGAAAGAGTCAGATATACGGTATCTTTGGGTCTGTTAACTATGCTGTTAACTCTGATCTAATTCAGTGAGAGAGAGACCAGTTACATTGCTCAGCTAGGTTTAATTGGTGTCCTATTCCAGTAGCCTGCATGTGGCTATGTAGCACCACTCTTCCCTGTGCAGCCCAGTACATCCATCCATTGCAATACAAGTGATGTTTTATTAGAGGCTGACTATAGCCTGTGAATTAAGCATGTGATGATTGTTAATTGAGGAATACACAGCCCAGAGTTAACTCTATGCTATCTCATCGTGTGACAGAAATGATAACCCTGATGTGGTTCCCAGATTTGCTGCCTTTCTTGTGTTTCACAACGACAGGATACTGGTCATAAATACTACATAATTCCTCTTCCACGTTGGTGCCAGTTAACTCGAGCAATGTTTTTGATGCATCATAAATTGACTTTGATGTCTCACTCATCAGACATGTTTTAATTATTGAGAGTGAATTAAATATGTACAAGACCATGAGAGGACCAGGAATACTTAATATTGAGCACAGGCATCAGAATTGTTATTAAAGGCTTATAGTAAGGCAGCCTTCCCTCTGGGTGAAAAACAGCACCAGCAATTACTGTTGTGATGAAGCTTATTTTTTACGCAACATTTCCCTCTCATTGTAAAGCTTGCATAGATGGTGCTTTCTAGATATAGGGGAGATAGTTTTGTACTATTCCATATACATAAAGTATATACATGTATAGACATCATGTAAATATAGCTGACAATGAGATGCTAAAATACTGTATGTTACACTGTATACATTATTGTGAATTACAGTCAAAAAATCTTTCCATTTCTGAAGTGTTAGAGAATGAAAAACCACAGCTGTCTTTCCTGTCCTGTTTCACCATCAGAACAAGAGTGTTTACAAGACCTGTTATAGAGCAACATAAACAAGGCCTTTCACAGCCGACAGCAAACATTTACTGAATGTGTTTTACAAGGAATGGTGAAATATTGTAGGTGTGAGTAAATATGGACACAGCAGATCCCCCTCCGACTCCAAGGAGTGGCTCTCCCCACATAGTTTACTACTGTTTGTGCAATCTGTACATCAAGCCTTTAAATCTGAAGCTCTAAACTTTATGTTCCCTGATGTGACTGAACAGAGATACAGTATGTGGACCCATCTGCCTCACATCCACCTGCGTCACAACCATTCTTCGACCCAAGAAGAGCTTCTTTTGACTTCAGAATGACCTTGCCTTTCGACTGAAGTCATGCTTCACGCACTGAGGAAGACCAAGAGGGCATTGAGGATTTGAAAAGCTCAGATGGAGAGGGTTAGGCAGAAAGGGGAGAGAGAGAGAGAGAGAGAGAGAGAGAGAGAGAGAGAGAGAGAGAGAGAGAGAGAGAGCGAGAATCAGAGAGAGACAGAGAGGGAGACGGGTCAAAATAAGAAGAGTGGGAGAAAAAGTAAAGGCTTAACTAGCACCCCAGAGCAGTGTGCTAATCTCCTGTGATGTTAGCGCCGCGGACTGATGGAAGGGGAGGATTTCAAAATGTTGTCAGTTTTTTAAGAGCCTAGTGTTTATGACAACCACAAGCAGAGCTTCTTAAACCCCCCCCCGGCTCGACGCACACCCTGGCCCTTGGCTGCTCTCAGATGTAGAATGTTCCGGTTCCTTTGTCAGCCACTTGGCTTAGCGTGCGAGGAGACTGAGGAGACGTCGTGACACCAAGAGGTCTAGCGTTTTCCACCTCAAACAAATGTGAAATGTGTCTCCCAATCCTCGATACGGTAGACAGGGGGTGGGGGGGAGGGGGTTTCACGGGTAAGCTCACTATCACCTGGGTTTCAGAGGCGGTGGGGAAAAAAGAAGCAAATATACAACAAGAAGGGGAAGTCTTCAAGAATGAGGTAGGCAGGTGGCTAAGTCACCCTCAGCGTTTTGCTTTCTCAAAGTGACTGAGCCTGATGCTACACGGCGGCAAGTGGGGATTATTCTTGATTTAAACTGTGGAAGTGCTGAGAGAGACATTTTCTCTCCGTGGGAAACGTTGCTGTGTTGTTTACACGCTAGACCTCCGAATGGAAAAGATGCTGTGAAGGAGATGTTGAGAAGGAGAGAAAGGAAGCGAGGGAGAGAAAAAGGGAGAGAGAGAAGGAGAGAGAGAGAGAGCACACAGGAGTCTTATGACAGCCACCCGAGCCATGTGTGAGCTCATTTCTCTTAGAGCTAAGCAGGCTTGGTCTGGCAAGCAGAAAAGGGCTCCCCTAGCAACAGAGCTGAGATGAGGCAGAGAGAGTGACCTCAGGCCCTCCTCACAACAGCACAGCACACAGGACCCAGCCACCTCCCTCCTGGGCAGGAACACACACACACACACACACACACACACACACACACACACACACACAAACACACACATATACTCACACATACACACAAACACACACACACACACACACACACACACACACACACACACACACACACACACACACACACACACACACATAAACCACGGTGAGAAAAAGAGTTGGAACTTTAGGTGTTGCCTGGGAAAACACTAAAGCTATGTCTGGTAGTAATGCTCCTTAAGTGTCTCCATTAGTATGTGTTTGGGGAAAGCTACATATGCAGAGGTAATGGGAGGGGCAGGGAGGCAGAGGAAGAGAATTCTGAGTGACAGACACCAGTGGATTATGGGCCTTTGTGCATGTCAAGCAGCATTACAGAGAAGAAAGCTGAAATCTTAAGTATTTCCATTCGGTTCAAGTTTGCAATCTGCCCATTTGCGAATGCATTCCCCAAATAAAGCTTATGACAGATTCTCAAAATCACTTTCAACAACAAGACAACATGATTGACATGGCAACAGTAATAGAATTCTGGTGTGTGTCTGTGTGAAAATAAATTGACTGTTCAGAAAACTAGGATGTACACATCATCAAATAGTTATGGAATGGGATGCTTTAAAAGACAAAACACTCTTAGATTGTAGTGTAGACATACTGTACAGTATTAAAAATATTTCAATCGAATGTCTCTGACTATTAAAAAATACAAGAATCATTGTTTTTGTAGTAGTATCACAAGGAAACAAATTGGATCTATGATCTCCTGCTTTTGAAAATATCCTTCATCTTGAGAAGATGAACACTTTCTTCATATTGTCTCAAAACAGACATCGCTGTTTATTTTGTTGCTGGCCAGTGCTACCCGCTCTCTCTCTCTCCCTTGTGCCACCCGAGCTTGGCAAGGGAACACAAAACTTGAGCATGTTTGATATTCTCTCTGATTGTGCCATAGAACGCGACACGCACCACGCCAAGAGGCCGTCTCTAGCCCACATCTCATCTGACGCTATCCACAGAGGAGGAGATCGGGTTCTCATGCCATGTATCGCGCTGCGTATTGAACCGTTTGGAAAATGAATTATGAGTGCCGAGGTCTCAGAAGACTGAGAATCACTGCCAACCTGCCTGTCACTAACCCCGTGCTGGACTAGTTTCTGATAAGTGAACAAAGGACAAAAAGTTCCCTGACTTCTAAGTTCTCCTTGTCTCGATCTCGGTTATACCAGGCCATCTTATTCAAGGTTCTAGGGCATGAGTTATTTCAATGCGCTGACTGTTCCGCAGTGCTGAGATGTTCTGCTTTCAAAGAGATGTTAATGTGGCATTCTTGGAAAGGCTTTTGTATTCCTGCAATTGACTGCATAATAACATCTACTTAATAATTACTATGTCAAGTGTAATGTCAACACTCGAGTGCGTTTACAGCACAGATTCAAAGTGTGCATTTCAAAAGTAAGTGGTGTGTCTTTGGAGTTTTCAGTTTGCTGTGCCCTTGAGTTTGATCCGCACTCATGTCCTTACCCACAGTTCAGACTCTCTGTGTGTGTGTGTGTGTGTGTGTGTGTGTGTGTGAGAGCATACGTGCATGCCTGTGTGTGTGTGTGTGTGTGTGTATGTGTGTGTGTCAAGTCTGTTTAGTCACGCACCTTTCATTTCATGGTAACAGATTGAAAGTCTCAGGCTCCTCACGGGAGGTCCAAAGCCATCCATCAGTGGCCCTCCGGACTGACAGGTGACTGCTCTCCCCTCCTCACCTGGCCTGGAAGGATGGCAGGGTGGCAGAAATGTTATTCATAACTGTCAGAGACACCGCACCACCTGTCGCCCCGAAAGTTGCTCTCATATTTCCTCTTTGACAAATAACCCACAGAGCCAAAGTCCAATTTCACCTTTGTTAAAAGAGGTCTTTTTTATTTAACACAGCAGTCATATTAGTCATATTCTATAATCATGTTCTATTTGATGCTATCGATTGTGCCACATTGCGCGCTCTGACTGACAATGATGTATTGGTTTAGCGGTGACAAATGATTCATGTATCTATTCTATTTATGACGAATGTATTTTTTTTGTCATTGCTTAGAATATCCTCCTTTTGTTTGACATGAGCACATCACACACACACACACACACACACACACACACACACACACACACACACACACACACACACACACACATATACATACACACACACACATACATACACACACACACACACACACACCACACACACACACACACACACACACACACGCACACACACACACACACACACACACAGACGCCACATTACCGAAAGCTTGAAAAGGGGTTTTCTGTCCAAGTCTCATCAACTCGCCAGTCAAGGAAAAGAGCGAAACCGCCGAACTGCGCTGTCAATAGGATGTGCGATAAATAATGCAGCTGTTTGCGTTGGCTGGCTCCCGTGCATGTGTAATTGAGCCGTGTTTGGGAGGGAGCCGCTGAACCCTGGTGTGGGCCCCTGCTGGGAGCGGGGAGAGGAGAGGGAGGCGGAACAGATGCATGGAGCCCTATACGCAGGCACACGGCGCCGCTACCCGTCACCAGCACGCCAGAGAGAGACATACACAATACATACGGGCCTGACAAACGGTCTGCCTTCACGCTCACACAGATGCGCACAATAGGATCTGGCTCTGCACCTTATTCCCTCTGAACGAGTTACAAAAGATTTGTTGGATATTGTGGTGGTGCTTCAGTACAGCGTAAATCCCATCAATATCCAATGCCAGTTGATAAACATCTTTATTTTCTCCAGTATTCTTCACACACATGTATTATAAAGATTGTTGTATCTGAAATAGCCTGACCAATAAACTGATCTGGAAAGAACTGCATTTAAAATGACAGTGAGGGTATACTAGAGAAGTCACGATGAAAAGCTGCAGGATACTCTTTGTCTTACATGTAACTTAAGCTCCCTTTTCTCATAAATATCTAATGAACAACGCACACGATGAAGGTTGACATGATAAAGAAGGTGCTGAAAGTTACCACAAAAATGTGATGAGCCAATTATGAGGCATGCATGCTAACAGAGTTAAGAGAAAATGATCATTATTAGAAAAGTTTTTTCTTCAAACATGCCATTAAAAGACAACAATGTAAACATTATATTTTCAGTTTGGAGACAGGGTCATTGTAAGAAACCGTGATCTTGTAAACGAATGCCTTGTTAACTTGTTTCTAATGACTTGTTTGTTAACCAATACCTTAACATGTGAAATTAGTCATATTTTACATCAAACAAGTTATTCTAATATAACAAATATGTTATGTAACATTTGCATTTGCTGAATTTAGAACGAATATATCACATTTATTTCTCTGCAAGGCTGTAGTGGGAATTCAGCTAAGGGTTTTTAGAATGCTATTAATACCATATTTCATTTACATGCCAGGGAACAGAGTTGAACATCATATCTATTTGGCTGCACTCTTATTTACAGTTGAAATGTCTCTTTTTTTCTATTTTCTTTTTCATTTCAAGTTAGTCTCTTCACACTCCATCACTCACTTGGGACTTTGGACTAACAGCAGTTGACAGGCAGGGTCCCTCAAAGGCACTTGGCAGTAGCTAACACAACAAAATTCCCAAGCAAAGGTATTAGAGTGATAGCACCAGAGAGAATGACTGATTGTTCTGTGTTTATCAGATATTTGAGGGAATGGATTATTCCGACAGTACGGCAACTGTTTGCGGATGCCAAGAGTGAGAAAACTCATTCCACTGATTCCAGGCGATACAGGCTTCTGTGGTCAGACAAAACTCATGCTGACAATACATTAAATTAAAGATGGTGCACCTCTAGAACAAAAGAAATGCCATTTGGTTGATGATTGTTGAGATGCATCCAATCTCGTGAAGGGAAAAAATGGCGCAATGTTCCTACAGAGGAAAAAAATGTATACTTGTTGTGCTTCTATTGTTCTGGGATTTTGCACAGCAGTCAAAGCTCTCTGTGAGAGAGGGAAACCTAACATGCCATTCCTGCCTTCTCTCTCCATCATCATCTCAGAAGCATACACATTCAAACTCACTGCATGAAGAGGGCTTTTAGAAGATATCTACACAACTAAGAACACAATGACCACATTATTTCATAGTTGAAATACACATACTAATGTTGGCTTGTATTTAGCTTCATAACGGCATTGATTGGTTTCATATGATCAAATGACACAGATAATCTATTTCAACTCCACAAAGCTAAACACTATCATATTGCCATAGTGAAACATCTGTTTCCCACTAAATGACCCATGATTGACTGAAGATGGTGAATTTGAAGCCATAAAGGAAATTGCTCCCCATGCTGTTGATTTTAACAGTCCGACATAAAAATACGGCAGGCCTGCCTTGGTCCTCAGGACGGGGCATGCTGAGAGGCAGGGTGGGGGGGGGGGGGGGGGTCAGGGGCTGTAAGGGCAGCGCAATCCACTTTAATTAATAACTGTATGGCTTTGGACACCGGCCCAGGATGCAGTGATCACAGCAGCACTCTGTCCCTCCGCACAGCCACAGGCGCAGGCTGCGCTGCCCGTGTCAGAATTGATCTCCGGAGCTGATCCAAGCAGCCGTTAAGAAATTAACTTGACCCATGTGGGGTTTTAATGTCCCCCTAATGCAAGGTGATGTAGAATTCTCCAAAGCAGATCAGCGGACGTTTCCCTCCACGTCCTCTAAATTACCGCAGATACATAAAACGTAGGATATTATTTTGACGGTAGGAATGTCAACTTTTGTATGTGTGTGTGTGTGTGTGTGTGTCTGTGTGTGTGTGTGTGTGTGTGTTAAGCTTGTCAAAACAAGACATGCTCAGTTGCTTTGCCTTCGTGGGAGTCTCAGAGTCATCTCTTGCTGGTTGACCCCCTCAACAGGGGGTTACTAAGTGACTGCTGCTAGACTGTTTGTTGGAAAAATAACATTCAAGAATCTTAGGTGTTTTTGTTCTCTCTGTACATTACAGTAATGTTCAATAACAAAAGCAACAATAGTTATTGACATGCTTGGCTAGGGCCATTCATGCCTTCAATTTGAAATGTTTGTCATGTGGCAGAATCTCCCTACTGAGCTATTATCATTGATTTGGTCTGCTACGTGTTGCACACTGTATTGTACAGTGTCAATGCCAGATGGGCCACTTATAGAGAAAGCCGTCACCTTTCCTTTGCAAACACCAACAACAGCACAGCTTGCTTGCTTACTTAAATGTTTGCTGACGTAGGTATTTTAGCAAAATGCCTTAAAACATAATGCTGTAAAAGCCATTACATCCCTGCAGCGTTTTGTGTACATCACAAAACATGATGAATTGCTTGGGCGATTAGGAACTACAATGTGTTTGCTTGTCCTTCACATTACTATTAATCAAAATGAACTTGAGGCCTTCATTTTATTTTATCTAACTAGATGCTAATGCTAATGCTATATGGCATGCATTTCCTTAGCAAAGTAAATCTGTCCACATAAGACACGTAAGTAACTAACTATTACTGCGCTGGACATCTTCAGATGAATCTAGAGTATACCATTACACCGTGTTAACACCAGGTACCCAGACAGTGTAGCTTAAACTCTATCTACTCACTAGATCAGCAATATTTTAGTTCATTGATGTCACTCTTGCCACAACAGTGTAACCCTGGTGGCACCACCATCTGCATCACCATGTTGCTTGACTGCTTGAGGAGCCTGAACCTCTTTCAAGCCATGTGGTCTAATGACACCACAAAAGGTACAGTATATGCCCAAGAACATCCTGAGCATCTCAAAAGCCTACATTGTACACTTAACGACACAGTAGCGCTTTTGAAGATAGAGTCACAAGCTGTCTATTAGTTCAATGAGTTGTTTCATGTAGTGCTTTCAAACAAGAAATGCTGTCTATTGCACTTCCAGTTAGATTTTAGAACAGCATGATTGCAGGATGTACTGTATGTGCGCACTTGTGTGTGCAGACTGTATGAGAGCAGAGAAGCCAGTGTGCTTATTAGAACACTGGCAGAGGAGATTTAGATTCCTCTGTTTAGCTTGCTCTGAACTGAAGCATGTGAGGCTTACCTGCCATGGTGCATCTGAGGGCGAGCTGGTTCAGTGCTGAGTGTTTACGTCACACGCTGTGGGAGCACCAAGCAGCCATTCATGTCCACCGGCATCATCACTCGACATCATTTCTCTGATTTGCACTTTTTGGGAGCTGCACGACGGCCTTCAATATAGGCAAATGCAAGAGAAAGTTGAATGCAGAAGCAGAACTCAGACGCCACTTGTTCAAGATGAAGGGGGTGGTTTTTGTTTCGTGGGTTTGTGTCCCTGGAGAAATAGGACAGGGCAATTTTCAGTTCATCCTCCTCCCTGCACAGTCAGCGATGCCACTGTTTTCTCATCATTGCTCCCAGTGACGTACAAGATTGCAGATGCACTGCCGTAATCCATTTGCATATTGATTTATTGAAGACAACTGTCAGTTAAGTGACAATAAATGAAATTGCGTTATAGGCATAGAGGGTATTATATCACTCCATCCAGAGAGAGCTGGTCTGTTCTCTGGTTCTCAGCTGTGCATGCACCGAGAGTATAGAAATATGCAGATGGTTATTAGTCTCAAACTAAATGGTGCCATCTGTCTTGCTGGGGCACATGTCAAATAATGTTCCAGATCTGCAGTTGTTGTTTGCAAAACACACAGGGAGATATTCAGGTTTGGAGTCCTGAGTGATTATAGCATTTAGATACCCTGCTTTAGTGTGTGTGTGTGTGTGTGTGTGTGTGTGTGTGTGTGTGTGTGTGTGTGTGTGTGTGTGTGTGTGTGTGTGTGTGTGTGTGCGTGTGCATGTTTGTGTGCATGTTTGTGTGCGTGTGCGTGCGTGCGTGCGTGCGTGCGAGTATGTGTGTGTGTGAGGGAGCAAGAGAGCAAGAGATGGGTGTATTATTTGCAATAGTCTTCCGAATAGCTGTACTACTCAGACACTTTTGTTTACTCTCGGATTCTGTGTTTCAAGATAAATAATTACCAACTACCGAGGAAGAGCCGTGGTGCACCTGAATCACTAGTTGGGTGGACAAAAGTAAATCCGTGAAGAAAACAGTGTAAACACAGACAGAAACCAGTGTTGCTAAATTATGTTAATAAGCTCCTCACACACACAAAAAAAACCTCAAAGCTGTGTTGATCACTGAAATGCCCACACAAATGGCCTCCATGCTGAGGCCCAGTGGAGGAATATTTCACGTCCAGACAGCATGAGTGCCCCCAGAGGGAGGTGTATATCCCACACCAGACATCATAATTACCCTGGGGGCAGTTAATGCACCAGTCGTATCGAATTATTTACACTGGGGCAATGAATGCCAAATCCCAGGCACGCTTCCCACCCACGGGTCAATCATTGAGAAAGCTATGTCATAGTCACTGGCCCCCGAGGGAGGGGTAATCCAAGCTACTGTGTTCAGTCTCCCTAGAGGGTCACTTAATATCTCAATCAAATTAGCCACCCCAGATAGGGGCACGAGTGTGTGAGTGTGTGTGTGTGGGGAGGGGGGAGGGGTGGGGGGGTATATGCCACCGAAGGGACATTGGTCACTAATGTCCACTAGGGGCATTCACAGGCTAGCCTCCTCAGCACTCCCCTGCGCTCCGGCCGTCGCTTCACAGAAGTGCTTTTGGCAGAGACCATTTTCCACTCCTCGTGCCAACCACCATAATGCCAGGAGGAATAGCCAATTAAGGTGCCATATTGGGAGGCCCACGCATCACCTGCTAAAGTGTTGGAGTGCCAGTGATGGAGTCAGCGCGCTCCGACTGGCTTATGTCATCCCACAGGTATGCACAAGTGGGTTTGTGTGGAACGACCTCCGATCATGGGAATCAGACTCACGATAGCTTTCCTGCACAAATCTCAAACCCAAATTTCTTTTTAGCCAATGATATGAATAAGACACAACCAAGCATATTTACATGTGGGAAAATAGACAGATAGATTTGCCCTAAGGGTTCCATCACATTTCTCCACTCTCCTCAGAAAGGAAATGTCTTTTCTGAGTTGACCTGAATGAAATGATGTTTCCTGGTTTCCCTGGCCCGTTGGGGGCAGGTGAAGGTAGGGAGGGGGATTATCTGTGCACACTTCGGAAATCATTTCATTTCATGGAAACCAGCCGGCCCACTCTTCCCCAAAAACACACAATAACGTTAACAAGGCAATTGACAAGCACAATGTGAATGCTATTTTCAGCTTGTCACCCTGCTAATGTTAAACAATGCAATAATCAACATTTCGCTCGAGCACCTTCCTCATGTGGTCTCAGTTTTGCTCCCCACACCTTTAATGCAGGGAGATTGGATTTCCTAATACTCTCATCTCATTCAATGCCTCCTCATCTGAAGAGGGGGAAAGAGAGAGAGAAAGGGAGAGAGGGAGAGCAGAGGGAGACAGACTGTTTAGATGAGCCCTCCATTCTGATCTGAAATATGCGGCAGCGAAATCAAATCCCCTTCCGTTGCCCTTAACAGACAGCATAAATTCCGGCATGACTGCTGTTTTTTATTATATCAATTGCCCCACAACGGGCACCATTTCTCCACCACGGATAGGGAACCGAACCGGAGGACAGGATCGAGAGGGAAGGGAGAGGTGTGGGAGGAGGAGGTGCGGGAGGAGGAGGAGGAGGTGCTGTTATTGGCAAATGGAGTGCAGGCGGGGAGGAGAGAGAAGCTCTGAAGTGAGGCACACAAAGCCTGCTGTGGCGTGTCCCGTGTCCTCCTCCTGTGAAGGCACACGACATCAGACGGCATGAAAACACACATGAATTCCAGGAAATATCCACAGAACACAACATTACTTAAAGTGTCTAAGAGCGACTTGCGTACGAGTTTGAAATGCTAGCTCGTTAGCGGCAGTCGGCGCGGTTCTGATGTGTTGTATATAACTAGATGATGTGAGGGCTTTGCTGATTAGCTCGCGCCACACCTGGCTGCTAAGTGAATGGGAAACAGAATGAGAAACGAGAGCCCATTAAGCGTGAATGAGCCCCTTATCTGTGGCGTTAAATAGTCTCCGTCCTGATTGGACGCCGATCCGACGTGAACAAAGCCATTAAGGGGCTGATTGCATGCCGCCATTTAACTGGATTAGGACTCATTTTGCTCCCAGACACCCGGTGCCCCGTCCCACTCGTCTGTCTTCCCTCGCTCTCTCTCTTCCCCAACTCTTTCATCCTCTCCTCATCTTCCTCCCCCTATCGCCTCCGAGCTGTCAATCAGCACCCTGGCCAGGCTGGTCGGCGTGTCAGATGGAGAACAGCGCTGCAGTCGGCCTAATTGTTTCTGTACACAACAGAGAGATAATAGCAGACATTAAGGGGAATGGATGTATAATGAGTCTATACAAAGAGCCATGGATAATTTTGTTTAATAGGACGCATGCTAATTTCTCAAAGAGGGGGAAAAAAGTGCAGATAGTTGAAAATTGAGAAAGTGAGAAAGATAGAATTGTTTTCACATCTTAATTACCTCAGAATGCCAAATTGCTTCGAATCAGATAGGAGTGACAAATAGGCAAGACGAATAATACGTTTTCAGATTGGCAGAGGGAAGATTCTTTCTGTTAATATGTATGTAGCCTACGTGTGTGTGTGTGTGTGTGTGTGTGTTTGCGAGGTGAGAGAGCGAGAAAGCGAGAGAGAGAGAGAGAGACAGTTGGAAATTCTTGGAATTGATGTAAGAATCTGAGTGCTCACTCAATTTTTACTAATTTACTGAAACAGGTCTAGACAAAAGCAGCCCTTGCTCACAGCATAAGAACTCATCTGTGCTCCAAGCTAATGGATGGCTTAAGTGTCTTCAGCCAATCAAAATCAAACACTTCATCCCATCCTAGCCATGCAGTCATCAGTGTGAGACACAAACTTACTACATCAACCATTTGATGAAAATGGCAGTATATCAGTATATCTGTCATTAGGAGCAGAGTTAAAATAAAAGTTTGAAAAGAAACACATTATTATATCGAATGGCTTCTTCAGCGAATGTAATAAATCGAGTGTGCGTTTTTCTGCAGCGTTTTGGCTGATTATCACTTTCCAGTGAGGCTCAAAGGTTTATTTTAGATGAAAGTCATCTTTGCTGTTTTTTTTATTATTATTATTATTTTACCAAAAGCCTGGCCGTGCCAGAAATGGAAATAACATTTTTTTTTGTATTGTTTACAGGTGCAAAACCAGCATCTTTTATAGCTCATTACTCCAATGAAAACAGCTGAACAATACATTCAGTTAATGAGCCACTGTGAAATAGTCTTTTGAATATATCACTGTCAAATCCCCCGAAAATGTTCATTGAATCTGGGATTTCACTGGATTGGAAAATACAAACATGAAACAATTTGCCAATGACTTGTGCAAAAAGGCAAGCCTATGAAACAGCACAATAAATGCAAATTGATCTTTTGAAGCATACTAATGAAAACCAAGTTGATGATTTATTGTCGAAATCATCTATTAATAATGCAACCTAATGTTCTCGCTTCTTCTCCGTGTGTCTAAATAAAAGGCTTTTCAGTGTGCATATCTCTCTGCATTCTCCTGTATTTCTGACTGCGGAGCTGGCAGTTGGCGATGTTGTTGTTGTTGTTGTGTGTGTGTGTGTAGCACGAGTGTGGGTCTCCCCCAAGGCTTTCTCTGGGCTGCGTGGGAAGGTGTGGATTGGTTCCACGGCGATGCTACCCACAGCCACGGGCTGGGACCCCACACCGCCTGCCGTCATCCAAGTGTCGAGCAGATGGTGTGCTCACCATGCCATGTTAGTGGCACCAGCTCCCTGGCACGGGCCCGCTCGGAGGTGGGGCCTACGCAGGGGCCTGCTGGAGGAACCGCCGTCCTGTTCGAACCCGGCTGACTGGTGCGAGACGCGCTCTGGGTTGATCAGAGGTCAACCCCCAAAACACGTGGTAATGACGATAACAACTCCCTCATCAATGTTGGGCTCAGAGAGGCCGCATATTAATAGATTCGATGTCTGGCATAACAACAGAAAAACATGTCTGATAATCAGTACAGTGTATAATATGTGCACGTACGATGCAGACTGCTTGCCCACCCAGACACATGGGATATTATGACACCAAATGTAAAGTGACAATACAAATCATCCCTCAGAGCTCTGTTGGCTCCGCCCTATGCAAATATGGCAGTTTATGTAGTCATATTCCTTGACCAGAGGCACTCCAACCACCAGACAACTTCATGGATCACAACAAATATATGCAGATACGGCCTTGCTGGGACAGGCATTATGCCATGACCTTGTCACAAGGGCTGAGTCGAATGAAATCATACTGCAGCAATCAGTGTAGCATCGCCTGTCATTACATTTGCATTCAGAATCTTCGGTACGGTATAAAACTCTGATGCTCCGTTCAAAGGCAATTTGTTAGGGATAAAAGGGGAAAATAATAACGTCCTTAAACATGAACGGAAATGAGACGAAAAAGCGTCGCTACTGTTTGCCCAGACAAAAGGACCTGACTCTGTATGGGTGTGTGTGTGTGTGTGTGTGTGCGTATGAATGAGAGTGTTGATGCACACATAGCAGGTCGGTGGGCACTAGGAAAAGGCCCCCAGTTAGCTCAAGCTGTGTCAGAGATGAGGAGGAGGACGGCGCTAATAGAGTTGGCCGGGGAGATGCTCCCTCGTTTCTTAATACGCCAGCTCACTCAGTGGGCACCGGCCGGCCACTCACACCTCCCCAGGGCACGGCAGAGCCCAGCGACCCTCCCTGGCCACGCCGGGGGGTCTACGGCAGGGAGAGGAGAGGAGAGGAGAGGAGAGGAGAGGAGAGGAGAGGAGGGGAGCTGGCGAGCAGACTGCACAGGGGTTGGGGGCTGCAGAGGGATTTTTTTGCTGCGTTGCTGGAAGGACTGACTGGAGATGTAAACAAGCAGAGAGAGAGAGAGGAGAAATGAGCACTGGAGATGCACAGCTGTATCCACCCCAAGGTGGTGCTATGTCATTAATAATGTGGCGTAATGTGTAAGTGTGTGTGTGTGTGTGTGTGTGTGTGTGTGTGTGTGTGTGTGTGTGTGTGTGTGTGTGTGTGTGTGTGTGTGTGTGTGTGTGTGTGTGTGTGTGTAGTAACGTGTAGTGTAAATGGATTTCGATCAATGTGTCTATGTTAGTGTTTGTGTGGAAAGGAATCTGGAGCCAGACAATATTCTTCACTCTCAATGGCAGAGAGGAATTAGCTTGACCTTCATCACTCAAGGGCAGAAACGCATCAGTGTGTCCACAGTGGGTTGTTCACATTTACATATTGTATAGTTTGGTTGGGGGACACATGTAAGGACACAATGGCATTCACACTACAAAAGACATATCGTCAAATGTGTCCCAAAGCTCCTATAGGCAACTGGTTTGAGTGTTCGGATCACAATGCATCTTGTTGGTCATTGTGGTAAACCCACTTGGCCTTACAGAACCAAGCACAAACAAGTTCTAAGATGCTGTCTGTGAGGCTGACTTGCCACGGTGCGTCTGAAGGCCCGTTCCTCTCTGAGGGTCAGTTGGTTCAGTGCTGTGCATTTACAGTACAGACAAAGCAGGGACTCATGATCACCGCCCTCGTCACCTGTCACTGTTTCTCTGAAGTGGACATTTCTGAAGCAACAGGATTGTACGCAGGGCTCGACATTAACGGTAGCCCAGTAGCCCCGGGCAACCAAATTATGACAAGTGGCAACCAATTCCTCACTCCTGGTTGCCCCTGTGGCAACCACAACATTGCCCCATTTTTCCTGTGGTTTGATTATTACTTTCATTGTTTGGTATAGAGTATTATCAGTACATAGGCTACACATACAGTACATTTCAGCATTTCCCACAAGTGGTCGGCAACGTAAACTTGAATTTTCTGACTCGGGATGGCCCGGCAAATCAACGCAGCTAACAGTAAACAAATTAACTTTTTTTAAGTAGGCATACAGATTAGTGTTGCACGGTTCACCGATACTACAAACTAAAAATGTCACAATGGCTAATGTTAGCCTACTGTACTTTACGATACTTTTAAGAATGACCTTCTTCTGAAGTAGCCTAACATGCGTGTGCGCAAGGCACCCCCTCCTCTAGAAGCTAGCCTGTGGCTGTGCGTCTTTTTTCCCCTCACACACACGTATGCGCAGCAGTGCCATAATGATAAACAGCGAAACATGGCTGCTAGTTTAAGTGATGCTATTGTAACACACAATAATAGGCTAATATCAAGTTGATATGCTCTCTTGCATCTCTCAAATGTGTGTTGCTAACCTGTCTAGGCTATGGGATTTAGGCAATTTTGGGTTCATTTAGAAAGCTACGCAACCTTGGCAAACTTTTACATCTGAGAGCTCCTGCCATGCCGCTAGCTCAGGTCATGTCATTCGTGCAGTGGTCACTAAAATCATTAATGAACATTAGAAGACACTTATCACTTCTATGATCCCAAAAAGATTGTCTTCGACTTGTTACATTTTCGAAAATTTATTTAATCTAATGATATAGAAAACAATGAATTGCACCTCTGGTTGCATCCGTATGCGTTATGCGCAACTAGACCGTGTTAGCTAATTACTCTCCCCACGTATTTATTAAAGTGACAGGCACTCAATTACACCGCTTTTGTACACACAACCAACGTACACTCAATTAGCCCTACACACCACATTAAACATACTGTAGTATGTATCCAAGACATTAAAGATATGCCTTGTTTTAGTGCACAGAGAAGAATAACAGGCCTTTTATAATGGGGCAACCATTTTTTTGTATTTGGCAACCAAAACCTCATGCCTGGTTGCCCAGTTGGCAACCACTTTTAAAAGCTAATGTTGAGCCCTGATTGTACGCATGGGAGGATCAATGGGCAGAGCTGATGGACTTCTGAGTCTGCCTGCATGTGTTTCAATAGCTTGTGCATTAAAGGTTAAGTAGAAAATGTGTTTTCATGTCTGTGTGTGTGTGTGTGTGTGTGTGTGTGTGTGTGTGTGTGTGTGAAAGAAAGGCGAAAGAGAGAGAGAGAGAGAGAGAGATCTTTATCCTCTTCATACAATTGTTCAGTCAGAAAATATTTTATCTATCAACATTTAACTGTTGTAACTATTAGTTGGGATTGTTCCATATCATCTGTGATTTATCATTTTTAAAAACATGTTCATGGCGCAGGCACACCAACTCTCTCCCTCTCACTCTCTCTACACTAGAGGTTGTTCTAGTTAAGTAAATTATATCAAATCATTTAAAAGGAATATCTGCAAATTAACTCTAGTGCAGTGCCCATACAAACAATGTTTTCCAAGAAACTTGTTGCCCAATCATGTTGATGCAGGTAGATCATGTTAGCATCATGTTAGATTGGCGATGATGTAGAAACAGCAAGAGTGGCTGTTTTAAATGCACATTTTTACAGAATGCTACCGACGTGTGTGTGTCATATTGTTGCAAGAGCAGCAACCTGTTCAGGCAACAGAACCGCTAGGCAACTGCGGTTGTTGATGTAGGCCTATGAGTAGTAGCCTACGCAATGCTACGTGATTATAACAGCCTGCTTACCAACATGGGTGCATGTGTGTCGGACTCAGCATGTTTAGATGAAGAATCTTGAAACGGTCCGTTGTTTAAGTGAGACATCGTAATATCCATGAATGGCAAGACGTGAATTTGTTAGCAAAATTGGCTTTTTTTTCTATGCTGGAGTAAGTGAGAGTGAGCAGGGGTGTGGCTAGAGCGGTAGAATTGTATTTGGCTTAATTTAACGATATCTTTGTCCATTTTTGTCCAAAAACGACCAAACTTTGCACTGCACTCACGCATACCATTAGCAAGATATTAACAATTACATACGGAAGCATGAAAGTAAAATAAACCTCTCAACAAAACTATGGATCGTTTTTCTATTGTTTACAAATGTTAACACACAACATCCCACAATAGCAAACACAATATTCCAAACCTTAGATACAGTATAAAAACCTCTGCTTCTGCAATGATAGCAGTTCAAAAACAATATACTGTATCTCAGCTGATAATAAACAAACAATTGAATACATGACACATATGATGATTTACAGTAATGTAACATCCTCGTCCTCCTAACCATATTATTTGTGTGCTATGATGGTGTATTGTCCTCCTAACCAGTGCTTTTCACATGTGAGATGTCAGGCAAATTTGGTGACGGATGCTATTTTGGAAAAAGATCATCATGGACAATATATACTGTATCCCACACCACAATGTCAGTACACTAAAGTCATTAGTAACAAAATATTATAAAATAAAACAATATGTCTCACGGAGAGAGTTCTTTTAAAGTTTACACTCAGATTGAGGAGGGGGGAAGTGCATTTGTTTGGGTAGTTTATCTTGCATCTGTGATAAATTTGTCATTTGACATTTACAAATGTCATGCAGAGGGCTGTACATTCAGAAGGAGATTGTAGGTGATCAGGGTTTGTGCATTTGTGTGCAACGTGCATGTGTGCTTGTGTATGGATGTGCATTTTGTGTATGTGAGTGTGTGTGTGTGTGTGTGTGTGTGTGTGTGTGTGTGTGTGTGTTTCATACAAATGTGATGACCAGATGGAGTTCACTCAAAATGCCATATGAATGTTTGATTGCCTCTCGTCAAACCTTCTGAATGGCTGCTGAGAAGCTACTGTGGTTTATCGGCCCGACACAAGGAGAATGTCGATAGGCATCCTCCATACATCTAAACCCCCAGACTGAGCTGTGTGTGTAGTAAGTGTGTGTGTGTGTGTGTGTGTGTGTGTGTGTGTGTGTGTGTGTGTGTGTGTGTGTGTGTGTGTGCACCATACATGCAGGAGAGAGCCATAAAAAAAAAAAAAACAACACAGAATTTCGAGGGCGAAAACATGGTCGGGAGTGCAGCCCACAGAAGTAACCCTCTGACAGTTATGTCTCATATGATGAGCTGTGTGCCATCAGAGACTGAGGAAACCGCACTATTATGCTGCTGTGTCTGCATCAGTCACAAATCCACACATATTCCCCCGCCAACGGAACAAATGCATGCCGGTGCTCTGGAGAAATGGGTATTTGTGTGCATATAGAGTAGTGAGGGTTATGCGTGCGGGGTAGGGTGTGGAGGAAATACGGCCGTGCGTGTGAGGCCTGTCTGGGCCTCAGGGATTGGCATAGTGTGGACTGAGATGACACATGATGACCAATGCTGTGTGCTATTTGGCCGTAATGAGAGCATGTGTCACGCGGGCAGAAGCAGGGAATGGGCAGCATGAAGAAGTGGTGAGGGGGGGTGGAGGAGACACACAGCGAGGGGCCCTCAGGAAGACAGAGTCTTCAGTAGGTGTCTAGATATGTAGTATAGCATGCAGTATGCGTGTTCCTGTGTGTGTGTGTGTGTGTGTGTGTGTGTGTATGTGTGTGTGTGTGTGTGTGTAGGTTTGTAGGTGTGTAGGTGTGTAGGTTTGTAGGTCTGTGTGCGCGCGCGCGTGTGTGTGTGTGTGCAAGGATATCTGAGAGGATATTTGTCGGGCCTAGAGAGCGATGTGCGGATGTGATAATGTGCTGAGTGGGCACGCCGGCCAGCATCCAGCGTCCAGAGACGGGGCGCGAGCCCAGAGCAGACGCAGAGGAGAGATAATGGCGGAGGAGGAGCGATACCAAAGCCCCCCGCGCGCTCGCTCACTCGCGCCGTTACGGCTCAGGGAATATCCGAGCCGACCGACAGCCACGATAGGACCGTAATGCGACAGATAGCCGCCACGAGCTGCCGAGGAGTCCTGTCTGAGGTTATTGTTGGGGGAACATGGCACTAAAGGGAGGGGATGGGAGCACAGGGAGAGAGAGCAGGATGAGGCAGGTGAGCCCATTTAGCCACACTAGATGATCCATGACTCAATTAGTGGGTAGATACGAGCTTAATTCCACACGCAGAGGCCACAGTGGACGTGTTGGAGCAGAGCTGGGTGGGCGGTTTGGGACGGCGAGCGCACTAAAGAGAGGAAGAGGGAGAAAGAGGGAGGCAAGGGCGGGATCGGGAAGGTCCAGAATGAAGCGTCGTCTTGGCCAACAGAGAGCATTCGTAAGAACAGGAAGTGTCATTATGAGTAAAGGATATCTGTTTATATCACAAAACGACAGTTTTGGGATTTTAAGCCAAACTGAAAAATCATGGTTTGGTGCACAATGACAGGGTTTTCCTAGCGTGTGGTGATGCCGTGAATGAATCTGAAACGTGATCTATTGCATAATCTTTGATCAACACTCTTTGCTACAGCCAATCCCATATTGTGCTCTCAGCTGTGAAAGGTCAAATAATGGGTTAGTTCAGTGGCCAGATTCCGCTAACCTTTGGGTCTGGCTAATTGCTCATCATTAAAGACGCGGCGTTTTTCGCAGAACAAGTCGGCCGAAGACGTTAGTATTCCGAGCCACCGTCGGGGGGAAAGGAGCCAGTTCACCACACAGGCCGCATACAGTGCTAAAGGTTTGCCCGGCAGCCTAGCGCACAATCAATCTTTAACTAATGCAACTGAAAACAAGCACATGCATATAGTGTATACTGGAGCGGAGACTGGCCTTGCTCGGGAGGCTGTGTTGTTCGCCTAGTTCGCCTGAGGAGATGTGCTGAACAAGCGTCCCAGAGAAGTTGTGTCTGCGCAGCCTCACACCAGAGGGAGCACGCTCAAATGATGCCGCTTCATATTCTCACACACGTCAAAAAAACACAGGGATACAAATAAAAGATTTACCTGCTAGGACTCAAGGACTGTCCTCATGGGCATGATATTACTCAAGTCAAGTTCTTTTATTCATATAATAGCATATTAAAGAACAGAACTTGACCCAAAACATTTATGTGTGAGGCAAACCAGTAGATAAGTAGAAGGGGCAGAGATTTAAAGAGGATTTTAAATGGGCAATAGTGTGGCAGGACCATAATAGTGGCACTATCGTTTACCATGCATCAATGGCGACGCCCTCTTTAATACACTGAATATTTTTTATTTATTCTTTATTATTTAAATGTTAAACATTCTCAAGTGAAGCAAGGTAAAGTGCTGTGGAAATAGAGCATATTTGTTCCATGTCAGTTGAAGTGTCATTGCTAAATAATACATTTGCACATCGTGAGCTGATGAAAAATGAAGCCACATATCTCTGTTCTGCTAGCTCGACTGGGAAGGAGCGTTGTTTGTCTGGTTGTGGCGTTTTTAGTCTCGGGTGTGTTTTTACTATTCTCTGGGCTGTCTGTTGTTTTGGCTAAATCCATCTCCTAAATTAGTATCAGATTTATGTTCAGACTTACATAGAAAAGTGTATTCAGCACCACATCTCTCCCCCTAAGCAAACAGCATTTAAAAGGACCCTGAATAGAATTTAAATACGAGACCGGTTTGTTTTCCGGTAATTGATACTAGTGCACATCAGAAAAAGAACTGCAGTTTCCATATCTTCCACTTTCCATATCTGGGGTGTGATTTTGAAGATGAAATGTCAGTTTCACTTTAAAGTTATTCTGAAACTGATCTTATTGTGGACTACCACATACGGTACTGTACACTGTGCACATCTGGTCAATCAATGTAGGTGTACTCTCATCTAGGTGTCCACAAAAGACATCTGGACATCCACATGTGCACCGGATCTGGTTTTCATCTCAGCACAAACAGAATTGTCTGTGGCATATTTGTGGGACCTGAAGCTGTGATTGATTCTGAGGATGAGACCCCAGCAGCGGTCCTGCACAGACACTAACTGGTGAAGGCTCTCTGGATCTCCATTTCCCATTCGCTCCCGTTGTGTGGAGAGGCCAAGAGCCATCCATTTTTAATAGCCCCAGATCAATTATTAAACCCTGCGATCTTATCCCCTGCTCTGGTGTGAAACATCTAATAGGACGGGACACATCTCCCTTCCTCTCTCTTTTTCCCTCTCACTCCCTCCCTCTCTCCCTTTCTCTCTTCCCCCCCCCTCTCTGCCCCTTCCTCTTTTCATTTCGTTAGGTCTTGGGGCGAGGAGAGATTAGAGATGCTCTGCTTCCAGTCTCAGTCCCACTGCTTCCAGGCCTGTGCAGTGCACTCTCTGCCTTTGTGCCGTTGCTGGGGCTGAAAGACATGATTGTGACCTCCCCATGGGTCTCCCCTGCTCTCTAGGTCTGAAATGAGCTGGGCGGTTGGGGCGAGTGGGGTAGACGGCCAGTTCTTAGCATCAATGCTTTCATTAGATCACATGCAGGACAGACATGAACTACTACAAGACCAAGTTGTTCTGTCCCTGAGTCAAAGAATTGCAGAGATGGAAATTGTATTGGATACACTTCAATTGAAGTGTACTTACAAGGATTTGGAAACAGTTATATACACTGTTTTTGTTGTAGATAGGGCATGTCTAATTGGCACAGACAGATGCTCAATTTGTGGGTAAACTGAGTGTGGGATGATTACAAATGCATTTATATATTTATAGCCATTTTTGGTGAGTATCTAAGGCCTTTATTTTACTCACACTAACAGCATATTAAACATGTTATTTCATGTGTTATAAAAACCCTTATGTAGGGTCATTTTTTTAAGGTGTGAAAATGTGCATTTGCAATTTATGTGCCATATATTCCCGTTGAGCTTAAGCAGCTCACTGACCTTTCCTATGCTGCCATTTCTACTGAAGGAGAATGTGTCAGTCTCTGGGGACCTTGAATCCAGTGACCGTCCATCACTCTCCTTTCACTCACTCCTATCAGCTTTTTTGATAGGTGGATTGGGAACGCACTGTTCCGCTCGGTTCAAGATTTGTGTGTGTGTGTGTGTGTGTGTGTGTGTGTGTGTGTGTTTGTGTGTGGGAGAGAGTACTTGAATGCATGTACTTTATCATAGCATACCACCCCCCCCCCCCCCCCCACACACACACACACACGCACCCACACACACAAAACATAAAATGCATGAGGCCACACACACACTTATCTCACTAAAGAACAAAATGTGCACTTTATGACATAAAAATTCTAGAGGTCTCCAGAGCTTTCAAGTCAGGGGACACTATAGGACGTACTCTTCAGTAAATGCCAGGCCGCTCTTCCAGGAATCCTCCAGTTCTATGAATGAGACAGAGACATGTGACATGCTGCAAGATCTCTCTGTTGTGGGTTGTGGATACTGGCATTAGGCGGGATGACGAGAAGGGCTGCTTTAAGTTGCCAAGCAACAGCCGTAGGCTTTAAAAATAAAGATGGAAAAGAGTCAGAAGCAAAACAAAAAAAAACAGAGCCAACAATCCTAATTTTGTCCCCCGCTGTTCCGTCACTTCACTCTAATGAGAGGGGAAGAGTGGGAGAGGGTGACTGGCAGACAAAAATGATGACGATGCCAATCAAATGAACACACTTCAATTACCTTTTCAAAGTAAGCAAAAATCAGGGGGTTAACAGAGATTTAAGCACATTTTAGTAAACAAATTAGTATTGAAAATCCATTAAGTAGATTTAGATGGCTCTGGCTTTTAAGCCAGAATGTTGGTGTAAGAAGATAGCTTTTCCACCTAGTAGTGTGGATAATCACACATAATATAGGTGCTTTGACCATTCAAGCACTGGAGGAGACATCCTGAGATGTCTACATGAATCTGCCAATGGTATTCATGATTAAAGTTTGATCACCTCAACCGTGCTCGAGGGCAAGTGACCAATCCCTGTGCAGTCCTCCATAAATTATCAGTAAGATGAAAGCGTGGGGGCGGGCAGCAGTAGTGTTGGCATCTCATACCCCAAACGGGCTCAGTGCCCACAGGGGCCCAAGTCCAACCTGAGATACATTTCCAAACCCACTGCCCATCTCTCCCACTCATTTCCTGTCTTCTGTTCACTGTCCTGTCCCACAGAGGCTAAAATGTCACTTTTCATTTATGTATTTATTTATTTTTTTAAAGAGATGAAAGCAGAAGATTCTGAAATGCTTTAGTGTTCAGCAGCACAAAAAGAGTGACGCTGGTTCCCACTGGTTTTGAAATGCTCATTGGCCTAGCAGCCTACCTATCACCAGGAAGGCCTCAGCTTCAAAGGAACACGTATGAGGTGTGTGTGATATTTTGGATCAATCCAGTAGTTATGTTGCATGAAATGACCATTGTGAGTTCAAAAATAACAATGATTCCTCTTAGACAGCTCGGGGAGAAAAGAACGGATAAAAGTAAAGTATTGTCGTATTTGAGGGCCTGACAAGAAACAATGAGAGTGTGAAGCCAAATCCTTTCTTAAATATTTTATGCGGAGAACTACAAAGGTTACAGCAGTTAAGATTAGGAGGGATTCCCAAAACTAGGAGCTGTGGAGTACAGCACTCTTAGACATACAAATGAGCTACTTCAAAGACTTGCCTACGAGAAACTGTCAGCCCGAGATACTTTATGTGAGCATGCTCATAACATGAAGTTCACTCTAATTTCTTTTACCTCAGCAACCCCTTCCTGGTCCATCCCAAAGAAAGAGACTTTACAATACAATGCATGTTTGCCGTTATGTAGTTTTTCCTGTGTTTTTCCATCTGTTTACCTGACTGCTGACTATTGAGTTCAACAAAATGAATGAATCAATTTGTGGAATTCAAAACACTGTAATCTGAAGATGGACAATGATTTAAATAAGGTCACTATTCCTAGAATTTGGACAAATCCGAGCCCGTGGGTCATCACATGGGTCATCATTTTCATTAGGTCAGAGGAGTTCACAGAGAGGACCGCAGATGCAGTGGCACAGTTCTACGGGCTACTGAGGAAGATGCGTTATCGAAGAAGATGAAGCTGCCCGAGGATGCAGGGGACAGACAGATAGGTAGATCAAACATAAATGTTCTCGTTTGTGTCTGTCTATGCACTTAGTCTGATGGATGTGAGTCCTTATTAGATGGAGGCAAGAATATAACTGTCCCATGGATCATCTGCCACTGCAGCTTTTGTTTCTGATGATGGTTATGATGGCTGTGGACTAAATGCAATTTGTTTGTTTACAGTTACAGCAGAAAATAACACAGACAGCAAATACATGGTGTAATACAATACCCCCTGCTGTGTGCAGTACAAGCTTAAGTAAAATGGCCCATAACAAAGAATACCATCTGCAACTGGTTCCATAACATTGACCATATAGGAGGCCATTCACTCCCACACCCCCACACAAAGTGTTAAACACACAACAAAAGAAGAACAAAAAATGTTCACCATGTGGTGCAGCACCCAAAAATAAAATACAAGCCTCTATTTCACTATAACCCTGCTCAAAACAATCCTTCCCTCATAGTCTTTTTTATTACAGAGATGCTTTACAAGACACCGTGGTTATGCCTTAAATACGGAATCAGGACCCTCTCTCTCCCTCTCTCACTCTTTCGATTCCCCCTCTCTCTCTCCCCTCATCAGCCTCCCTCTCTCTCTCTCTTGCTTCCTCTCTCTTTCTCTCTTTTCATAGCACAGCCTCAAACCTCATTACCACCAGTAGCTGGCAGTGGGTGGCTTTAGTGTTCAAATGATTTATTTTTGTAATAAATACCCTCTCACCTTCACTCGGCTCCCAGAACACACCGCTACCGACTGGAACAGTTTCACAGAGGTGACTTTGATTCGAAGGCTGTTAATGTTTTAAAGCCCCTGCATGACTTCCACCATCTCCTTTTCCATTAGAGAGGATCGTCTCAGGCCTGGGATATCGAGCTTGCCTAAAGTACATGCGTCAGTGGCAGACATCTTGTGTCTGCCATACCAATGAGGCGTTTCTCCATCAATGGTTTGTTTGGTTTGGTTGTGCTGACCTTCACTGCTCTGAGATCTATGAAAGGGGAGTTTTTAAACCAGGCCCTGGCCACTGTAGGTTTACTCTGTGGGTTTAAGGGCAATGCTCCATAAAATTGTTACTCAATTCAGGAACATCACACATGGGCCTGTCACTGAACAACCAGCAGTACTTTCTGTGGGATGAAGAGATGTTATGCTTGAGACTACTATTTATTGAGAGTCAATATCATTGTTTTAGTAGAGTATCATAGTATTATTGGATTTGATTTTATATGTGAGGTGAGCACATCTTATTGCACTATTCTCAGAAATCTTTGTATTAAATAACAATATGTTTGTCTTAACTTGTGATAACCTACTCCTTACAGTACTTCTTAACATGTGTAATTATACAAAGTCGCAGTTGCATAACCGTCTACTTCCTGGAACCACAACATCGGAGACTTTAGAAACTCCTAGCAGAACATTCAATAAAGAAATAGAACTGTACTTCTTCAATTGCTATCGAGACATGTTTACAGCAGTCTATTTGACTGACCATTTCTGTAGACACATTATATGAATACATAAAATGGCTCATAACATAACAGCATTGTGGCTGAGTGAGGTTTACAATCTCAAATGTATAATCTTCTAACAATCTGGTAACACCATGATCTAAATGCTGATGGGTAACCCTTTATCTCATGCACAGAAAAACAGTACAAATGATTCATTTCATTTCATTATGTTCTCTAAAAGTTGTATAAAATCAATTCCATGAGTCAGGGAATGCATTTGTTGTCATTAATAGGCATATCAATTATGAATTAGGAATCGATTTCATGCAACTTTCAGGCAACATAATTATGTTCCTGATTCAGCATCACACTAACATGACTCAAAGTTCAAGTGAACTTTGTTACCCTGGACAAACTATTTTCTGCTTGTCTGTCATGACACAAAATGTGTTTTGCCACCTTCACCCAGTTCAGTGCACAAAATGAGACATCCATTTTGTTTTTTTTTAGTGACTAGCTGAAAATTGTGTCCTGTCTCTGGAAAGTAGCATGTGACAAATGGCACCATAAAATTCCTTCCATGTTCCGTTTGTCCTGGGTGTTTGTGTGTCTGTGTGTGTCTCCTGTGCTCTAAGTGTGTTGTACAGTATGCGTGTCTCTGTGTGTGTGTGTGTGTGTGTGTGTGTGTGTGGAGTGGGGAGGTTTGCTCTGTCTGTCTGGATGGGTGGAGTGTGAGTATGTGTGTATGTGTGTGCTTTTCTACCTCCATCTCCTCCGCCCATGCCTTCCTTGGCCCGTCCATCTTAACTCCGCAGCACAGCCGGACGGTACCTCTGGGACAGGTTCTCCGTGTTGACCTTTACTCCTCGTGCCATGCAGGCGTGTTATTACAACAACAGCATAACCCCCCCACACCACCCACCCCCTTGTGTCGCTGATAAAATGAGCAGGAGCCGTGCTCACACCACTTATCTGGGCCAAAGTTTTTGAGGAATTAGAAACTTAGGAATAACTGCAGAGAAATGAGGAGATAAGGGCCCCTGGCTTTGAACACTAATCCCTAAATTATGCAGATACTCCTGAATCCAAAGTAAATGCGGGATTTTCCAGCAAAGTAGTCCAATTAGATCCATTCAGTGTCGTTATTTCTCCTAATCCAAATATTTTTGCCTGACTGCGGTTTACAATGCAGGTAATGACAGGGATGAGAAACTATCACCACACTCACAAGTGAGCGTTTTTAATATTCATGGGGGTGGGGAGGGTGATGTCTTTCCCACTGAATACCAATGCTTTAGCCAGGACTGCGGATCAGCAGAAGGGGAAATTACCATTTATTTCCCTGAAGTAATACCCTTTGTCGTTACGTAAGGATGATTGAAAAACTCCACTGAACTGGTATCAGCACTGCTTATCATGATAAACTGTTTACTTGAGATGAGGTGAGGAAAAAAACAGAAGGCATGCGGGGATCTCGGGGGGGTGTGAGCGGAATCTTAAAGCGGTGACATTTCTGGGCCATACTGTAAACCCCATTGAATGTTTATCCATCTCCCCGAGTCCCTGTGCTTGCACTGCAGCCTGCCTGGTGCTTTGATCCCCCCCCCCCCCCCCTCCGTAAAGTGAACCTGGCTCACCTCTCCGTTTCACGGCTTGGTAAACCGGCCGGCCCCTCGTGATCGCCGCGGCATCGCATTAACTCTCCATCTCCTGCCCGCCGGGCGGCTGCGGAGGGCCGGGCGCTCAGAGGTGCGCGGGGTTAAGCATTACGGCGGTGGGCTCGGGGTGATGACGGTGCCTCTGCCCGCCGCGCCGCAGAACGCAATCTCTCTCCCCACATGCACGCACGCTCACGCCGCCGCCATGGAAAAGAGAGGGAGGGGGGAAGAGGAGTTCGATAGTCTGCCTGTCTGTGGTCATGCCTTTGTCTTTTCTGACTCTGTGTTCAGTATTCATGAAGTGAATTGATTTGGCCTAGGAGGCATGTGAGCATGTGACAGTAGATGGTAGATAGCAATGTGGTCCCTAAAGAAGTGTGATGGGCTGTCTCCATAGATGTGCATGCGTGCGTGTGTGCGTGCGTGCGTGCGTCCGTGCGTCCGTGTGTGTGCATACATGCATGTGTGTGTGTGTGTGTCTGTGTCCTAGTGTTGATGAGTGTGTCTGTGTTTGGGTGTGCGTATACGCGCGTATTCACATGAGTTTATGAGCCTCTGTATCGCCGCGTGTCTGTCACCCTTGAGCTTTTTTCATGTTTGACTCCTTTTTTAAATCTACAATGACATGTTCAATGCCAGTGGAGTTAAAACCAGGCCAGCTCCGACAGTTATCTGATTGCTGGATATGTGATGTATCAGCATCAAGCAGCTACTTTCAGACCATCAATCATCCCGACCTGGGCCCGCGCTGTTTCCATCCCAAAAGGACGGAGCAAAAGATCTATGAGTCTGATAGTGAGTGACAAAGACAGAGCTCACAGGCCCTGAGCTGGACAATAACGGAAGTTTAATGAAAAGATGAAAAACGGAACCAGATGGAACACTCACCTCTTGCACCCCTTCATTACTGTACAGGATGGAGTAATCCAGGGGGTGATGGATAGGTTTGTACTGCATGTTTACTGCATGTTTTGTGTGTGTGCGTGTGCAGAGTGCGTGTGTTTTTGTGTGTGCGTGTGTGTGCGTGTGTGTGTGTGCGTGTGCATGTGTGTCTTATTGTCTGTGCACGTATGTGGGACTAAGAAGCGACAAGCAATTCCCCGAAATAAGATTTACATTAATGCATAGACTGATTCGCTTCAAGTGGAACAATCAATGCAGAAGGCAGTCAATGTTTTGTTGTTCCCGATTCCCAACAAACCATGGCTGGGGACCTCCATGCTTCACCTTTAGTGTTTAAAAGGCGACACTGACTGCTCAAGGCTTGCTCCCTCAGCTGTGAAATTAGAGTTCCATTTTACCAAACAAAAATAATGGAGGGAACAAATGCACTGAGGAAAAAAGTGCAGTCTCTGCTTAAAAAATTAAGGAGGGATGATTAGAACCAAAACAAACTTGCGGTGGCCACAGGCCAGGTTGTGTTTTCAGTTTACTGCTTCAAGTGGATGGGCTGTGAGAGGGGACTACCCGACTGGTGCAAAGTTCTGGGAGGCTAAGGCTGGGTGCCTGACAGAGAATAGAAAGGTATTCTGCTCTTTCTCTCCTTCACCCCCCTCTCTCCCTCTCTCTCTCTCTCCTGTTCTTGTCCTCTAGTACTACCAAAGAGCAGAGCTGTTATATTGAGAGAACACATGCATTGTACAATTCATTAGAAACTCCTCGACATTCATAGCAGTGTTACATAATTGTATTTGTAACCTGAAAATGTTTCACTCCTGAACAACGGCAAGACTTATTCCATCTTTTTTTTTCTAGTTTCATGTCAAAGAGCAAACCATGCACTTCAAATCTCATTCACTTTCTCACCAAGTGCTGTTGAGGCACAAAGCATAAAATAGCAGAGTTGGCCTTCTTATCACAGAGATATGCTTGACAGCATGTTCAGGTGAGAGCCAATGCACCCAGGACACAGGTGTTTCTGAAATTGATTTATAGCAAATGTCACATCTCATGTATGGTTGAAGTGAAATTTAACAGTAGCCTGCCCTTTACTATCTGGCTACGAGCAGTCATCGGTAATTGTTTTAAAATGCCATATGCGATGCCTTTGGGAAGTGTTCTTTACAGGTAATGTCTGGAAATTGTTTGTAAATTGAGTTGAGACGAAAACAAAATTTTACGATTTGATCTTCGGTTTGGTGCTCTGTCTCTCTCTCTTTCCCCCTCTCATTCTCTCTCTCTCTCTCTCTCTCTCTCTCACACACACACACACACACACACACACACACACACACACACACAAACACACACGCACTCCCCTCTCTTTCATTCAGGCCACAGTTGTAGTAATGTGTTGAAATATGGATGAGAGAGGCGGGCTCCGCTGGGATGGTGCTAAAACATGCATCTGGATCCTTCTTCATGGGACGTGTCCCAGATACAAAGCAGAAAAACAAAACAAAACAAAACAAAAAAAAAATCAACCACAACAACAAAAAAAAAAAACCCTTAATCGAACTGCTCTGAAACATAAAAACGGGAGACCTTTGCAACAAAATGCCGGTGCTGTCGGTTCTAGCCTGATGAAGGCTGTTAGCCTCTGGGCTAATGCATAGGGGGCCTGACTCCACAGGGCTGCTGGGCCTGTCGGCTCTGTCTGCTGCCATGGGCTGGCTAGAGAGACGTGGGTGGAGCTTTATATGGTGGAACATACCAGTGGGAGTCAGGGGACCAAGCTAGACTCTCTGTGATTGAGTCATGGATTCCCATCTAGCCATTTATAGATGTCTTTTTTTCAAAAGCATGTTTAGTTTGGTTATTTTTCTGTGTCTAAGTTATTTTCATTTTAATGTTTTGCAGAGATGGTTAATGTTGTCTTGTTTGAGTATGTCGTCTTCTTCACCCGTCATTTCAGCTATTTAATTCTGGTGCTATTCAAAGAGAGAAAACTAAAATATTTTTAAAACAGTCAGAATCATTGACTATAACTTACAGCATTTTTGAGCGCCCATTAGGGAAGCTATCACAGAACATTGTGGTCTATAGATGGTCACATAGAGATATTAACTGCATCTTTAAGTATAAAGCAGAGTTACTTAAAAGATGACAAACTAAGAGGAGTTTATTTACACTGAAATGCATCTTTAGAAAGTTCCCCACAACTCCTTCTGACTGTTCATATATATTCAAACAGCTCTCATGGCTGTCTCATTAAGTCTCATCGTACTACTGCTCTGACTTGTAGTGTAAGACAGGTCTGTGTTCTTCATCTTCATCTCTCTGAACACACACACACACACACACACACACACACACACACACACACACACACACACACATACACACACACAGACAGTGTTAATTGTTGAAGTTTTAAAACTGATCTTCCCCCACGATACGACAACTGGAGAGTTTGCTGTGATAAATAGCGCTGGTTTTGATGGAGAGAAGTAAACGGTTACTCATCATATTTGGGGTGGACGGAGCTGACTGCTCAGCGAAATGAAAACGCTGACTTCCTCCATTTTCTTTGTATTTCTTTATTTGGAGCCGCCAGTGAGTGACAGGGCATCTCTCCGAAGATCCCCTCAGGTCATGAACTAAATAAAAAAAATGTGTGAGCCTCTCCCTCAGTCCTTCTGTCTTTCTTTCTACTCGCTATCTCTCTCGCTCTCTATATGAGTGTGTGTGTGTGTGTGTGTGTGTGTGTGTGTGTGTGTGTGTGTGTATGTGTGTGTGTGTGTGTGTGTGTTTGTGTATGAGTGTAAGTGTCTGTGTGCATTTGTGTAGCTTTTCACTCAAAGTCTTGAGTAGAGTGCCTTGAATGACCTTCCCCACACCACAATACAATTGCTGATCTAACTGATTTTATTTCCGTGGTAACAATAAGCACTGGTCTTTGCTACACACTGTCAACTGTACCCCCATAGGGTGCAATCATTTGGAAGCAGCCTGTCAGCTTGCAAACTTTATTGCTTTCATAAAGAATTAAATAACTGCAGATGTACTGCAAGCACAATAAATAGGTTCCATAAAGTTAGTTGATTGAAATAGCTGGGTATGCTCAGTGTCTTAGAGTCTCCTAAGAAATTAAACATATGCATTTGATAGAGTACAAAGAATTGGCACATCAATTCACTTGGAACTGTTTCTGTGAGTGCAATCACTATTACATGCTGCAAATGGTCATTTCTATTAATGCCATTTTATTGAAAACTGGAATTGAACACGGTTACAGTGACATTAGTCAGTGATCAAACACTGACAGACACATCACTGATCAAATTTAAATATGCATGATTTAGGATTTCAGGTATTTCTTCGACTGACTGATATAGACCGCAAACTCTACACTGGTTAATTAACTTGTGAGGCGAGCTTTAACTACCTGTACATTATTTGATCGTATCTCCCATTTAAAGCATGACATTGATCCTACTAAACAGACATTTGATTGCTCTTTGCACAAGATTTAGGGGTAACATACTCACTTTGATTTGGCTTTGAGCAGAATCCATTAATGCATAATTGAACATGGGGTCTCATCCACTTCATTGCTCAGCAACTATGCCACTGGAATCCTCATTAGTGTGCATCATCTCAGCGTTTGGTCTGCTTGTTTATAGCAGAGCAGGTTGGACTTGCACTGAAAGACTTTCCTCTCTTTCTCTGAATGTGATATGACTTTAAAAAAAAAGAAATACTTATATGAGGAAACATAGTTTTACTGCAGTCAGTGAATATTGGAAATGTTGTGGAGCGGTGGGAATAGTGCAGATGGATTACAATGAAAATACACAAATGGCTGGATGGCTAAGAAGGTCACCAGTGAGCTGTAACCGCGCCCGCCATGACAGGATTGCTTTAATATGCATGCATGCCGTACCAAAGCCAGGGAGTCTGTTTGGCCGCGCAGATGTACTCCAAATGAGCTTGACTAAGAGTGTGGAAGGCTTTTAACCAGCGACATGTTTGTCCTAAAGAGGAATGTTGTGGTTCACCTCCAGACCGCAACCTCCAGCTGCAGAAGTGGAGTTGTAATCAGGCATTGGCTGTACATGAACTTGCTGATGTGGGAGGTTATCAAATGCATCCCCTTGAGTCGCCCTTGTGCTCGCTGACATGCTTTAATCATTACCATCTTGCATTATACATTTATACCCGCACACATTTCTGGGGGAAGCAAGGTTAAAGGTTTTCGCTTCAGGGGGAAAGGAAGCACACACACACACACACACACACACACACACACACACACACACACCAAAGGCTGGAAGGATGGATGAAGAGATGATTTTCCATCAAGCTTTAACCCCTCTATGGAACATTTTCCTTTCGTCTCATATCAACTTAGGAACATCATAGCGCCCCAAGCAAGGCTTTACCGTGTAATGGGAACTAATATGACAATTGTATTATCACAGAAGAGTGCCCTTTTTACATGCTATAAGGTTGTGTGTGCCTCAGATCTGTTTGCTAAAAGCATAAACATCAATGCTTAATGGTAGTTCTCAGATATTATGCATGTGTCTTGCCACTGGCATAACTGGCGTTTGTGTTTTTAGTATAGAATTGATCAAACCCACAAAATAAAACCACCACCGCACATCTCAAGCATTGGGTCATCACATGCTTCGTATAATTCCTTTCTCTTAAAACATTTTTAGGGTTTATCTTTACACACTCACACACACACACACACACACACACACTCTCTCTCTCTCTCTCTCTCTCTCTGTCTCTCGCACACACGATTTAATTAGACTAATTTCATAATGGAACGATTTCAGTCTTTTACTGGTACTATACTATTCAGTCAGTCTCGTAACTAACCTCAGCACCTGTAGCAACCTGCGTCAGATGTCTATTTACAGTAAAGACATGTTGCAATCATATTTCCCATTTGACAGTTATAACCTTCACAAGAGGGTGTGACAGGATTTCGTCTGCATAGAATTAAATGACCACATGATGGAGTGTGAGATTTGATCACATTCAATGGTAATGTTATGGAGGAGCTACAGACACATGGGCATTTATCATGAGATCACAGAGGGAATGAAATCACCTTAAACAGGGTTGAAGCCTCCTTTAATTAGTGGCCATGACTAGAGGCAAGGAACATCGGCAAACACATACGAGTCTTTAGTTGCCTTCTGCACGTTGACAAAAATCAATCTATTAACCAAATGAAACATGCATTGTCTTTTAATTCGTGGTTTAATAATCCAAGCAAAATAGTCAGGAATGTGCACTTGCTATGTTTAACTAGACTTGCCATCTAAAATCCAAAATGTGTTTCACATGTTTTTTGTTTCTTTTTTGCTGTTTTTTTAAATAATAATTATTGAAACATATTGGCATTGAGTGACTCAGCCAGTAACATTAATCATGCTTAGCCGAATTGAAGGGGGCTGTAAAAGCCTTCATCTCCCCACAACTTCAAGGGCTCATGACAGGTGGAAATGGACTCACTTTGGCTCTTGTGATGGGCATGACATCCCTGAGCTGGAGGGAGGCATATTTAAGGTGCACTGGGTGCAGATTTGCCTGTCGTGCTCCTGAAGTACATATTAACATAACTTTTTTCCTCTTTTTTTTTTTTTACCTGAGAATTTTTCCCCCAGACCAAGAATAAATTATCCAGTCAAAACAGCATTTCAGATAACTACTGTAAGTAACTTGGGGAAAAAATTGGAAACTGGACTGATTGTTAGTAATAATAACATTTGGAATTAGATATTAAATTCAGTGTTTAAAGCCTGTCTGCATTTTGCAGTATGTTTTTAATAATAGAACCCCTTGCAAGTCAAGGCTGTTCCCTGCTGCTTCCTTTGTCTAGGGCGAAGCATCTGATTAGAGTAATTGGCACAGGCCCTGTGCACATCACAGTCCACACAGGAGTCTGCTGTCCCTGCCATGACCTCTCGTCGTAACCTTAATTCCCATTCTGTGTGTGTGTGTGTGTGTGTGTGTGTGTGTGTGTGTGTGTGTGTGTGTGTGTGTGCATATGCATATACACATATGGTTATGGTATTGGGATTTAGCAGACTCTTTTGCTTTTGTCGAAAGCACTTAGATGTATCAATGTGTGTGTGTGTGTGTGTGTGTGTGTGTGTGTGTGTGTGTGTGTGTGTGTGTGTGTGTGTGTGTGTGTGTGTGTGTGTGTGTGTGTGTGTGTGAATGTGCTTTTCCGCATGAGTGTGTGTATGGGTGTTGATTTTCTCTCTCCCTCTTTCACTCTTTATATCTCTGCATGCTGTGTGTGTGTGTGTGTGTGTGTGTGTGTGTGTGTGTGTGTGTGTGTGTGTGTGTGTGTGTGTGTGTGTGTGTGTGTGTGTGTGTGTGTGTATGTGTGTGTGTGTGTGTGTGTGTGTGTGTGTGTGTAGTGTCCTGGCTCCTCTGAGCTGTGTCTCCTGGGGCCCATGCTGGCAGGGCTGGTGTGGTGCTCAGTGTGCCTCAGCCCAGCTGATGGAGGCTGCTCCACGGGGGGATTAGAGGCAGCCGCCGCTGCAGCAGCCCCTGGCTGCAGGACCCCACAGATGGACCTCTGTGGCGGGGGCTCCTGAAACATGCCTGCAGGGCCTGTCCTATGCTCCTCAACACACACATTTGCGAACACACACACACACACACACACACACACACACACACACGCGCGCGAACACACACACACACACACACAAATTCGATTAGAAACATGAGTGCTTTGTATGTGTACATATAGAGGTCTTGTTTACCTTTACAGTAACTGCCCTTGTGAGTGTTTGTATCTGTGAACTGTATGCACAATTATGCATATAGTTTACCATAGACTACCCTTTATTTCTATGTATTTATGGGTGGAACTGTTTGTACGTAACATGCACATATGGGGTATATATAGTATACGCATGCTCTTTTACAGTTGACACCTAGCCATTTGTTTATGTCTGTCCCCTGTCCCTCCATATCTGTGTGTGATTGTGTGTGATTGTGTATGTGTGTGTGTGTGTGTGTGTGTGTGTGTGTGTGTGTGTGTGTGTGATAAACATGAGTGTTTTAGAGCTCTTGACAGGTAATGTCAAGTGATCTAACAGTGTCATGTCACCAGTGACAGAGGCGTGATCCAGATAATCTGACATCTGTCATGTCTGCTTCTTTATAGCATTTCACTATAGCTCTATTTGGACAGCTGTCATAACCAGGACTCATTATTGGCTCTCACAAAATGACACAAAGTTGCCTTGAACAACAACTTGTCAGCCAACATGCAGGTGGTAGAATATCAGTTAGTCAGAGTTGAGTCATGAGAATGAATCAACATTTATTTTCGGCAACTACTATAGATCAGTTGTACAGTAACATTTTGACATAATGTCTATTAGTTTGTGCTGAGCAATCTGTTTACAGACTTTTGGGTTGCAGTACAACTTTCGCCTATAGCACATCATGGACGTTGGGTTTCTTATATGATTCAGATATGCTTTTATTTTTGTATTGTATGTGCACAAGCACAGTCAGGCTCCCATTCCTATTCCTCTGATTTATGATATCACTCTCAGCCTGTGTGTTGTGTCTCCACCCCCCCACCCCCCCAGATACAGGTGGCCACAGATCATCTGACACCAGATAAACATCAACCATGCTAACCACAGCACAGCTAGCATATCTCCCGGGTTACCTGACATTTCATGTGCCATGTGTGTGGCATGTTTATGTTCGCCTCACAATCTGGAGGTTAGTGGAACTGCCAACGCGGGGGCAGGCTTCCTGGGTGGCCATGCCGGTGGGCCTGCGTCTTGACATGGGGCCTCTGCGCTAGATTTATCACCCGCCTGGCCTGTGACAAATGGAAACCCACCCACGCCACGAGCAGGCGCGGTAAATCACCACAATACTGTAGAACCAGCATGTTCTCTTCCTTAGGCTGCCCCCTAGTCCTCGCCAGTTTAAAACAGGCCATTTGTTTATGGCAAATCACTTTCTTATCAGTGGCTGTGGCACATGATGTAGATGACTTGTAAGAGGGAGTGTATTTCTATTTGCGTCTTGTCGAGCAGCGACAGGAAATTGCTCGAGAGAGGACATCCTTGGTCACGCAGAGCTGACTGTTATTTCAGGCAATCCTGACACATTGGCTGCCTCTTGGACAAAATGTATATCGAAAGACCATTTACAAAACAGAATGCTCTGAAAGCTCTGACACCATCATATATTAAGCCCACCCACACAAAGGCAGCAGTGGCAGCTGTTGTATGGAGATCCAGAGTGCTGAATTGATAGCATTGGATTTCTGGTGTCATACACCTATTTGCTCAGTTTTAGTCTACCTGGCAATAATTACAATGCGAAATGGTTATTTTGCATCACAAAAACCAGAGGCTGAACTCGTACAGTCAATCACCAGCGTTGGCTAGTGACAGAACAAAACCAGTCGCTGACAGATTGTTTGGGATGGGCTGGACAGGAAGCACTAACGAACAGGGCCTAATTGCCACAGGTGCAACACCGGCTGGACTGACAAGGTGAGGGGAAAAAAAACTGGGAAAGAAACAATTTAAGGAAGAAGTTAAGGGGAGAAATGAGCTACAGCAAAGCAGACAGGCCAAGATGACTCATCGCCAGGAAAATACAGCCTAATTATATTTTACAGGGTGGCTGAGCAGACCAGACCCTGGTTAGCACTGCACCCGCTCAGACCTCGGCTACATTAACAAGAGCTTCCCTGCCTGGGACAAGTGATAATTATCGTCACCAAGCCTCCAGAGTGACAAGGACTATCTGCACTCAGGGGCAGCGCTCTAATGTAGTGGAGAGGGAGAGTAAGCGCTAATTATCAGACTGGGAAGCCAAGGACACAAGCTCTCCCGTCTTCTGGCTTTCCCACGTTCCGACAGCAATCCGGTAGGAGTTTTGTGTGGCTGTGTGGCCAATAACGGCATCAAAACACTGTTCTTTTGTCAGAAACAGCAAAAATACATAAACACACACGTACACTAGCAACATGAAGTAAATCGGCTCAAAGCCAAGCCAAGCCAATGGCAGATTCCCTGCAGTCGCAGACATAAATATCCTGCAAGCCTGGATCCTTGGCGCAGATATAGCCAAATGGCTGGGCAATTACAGTAACCTAGCGATGGGCTGCTATTATGCAGATGGCATATGGATGAGGGATAAGCGCTTAAGACTCATTTAGTACCTAATGATTGCACTGGGCCTGTTTACTCTCAGGCGGGGAGACGTGTCGGGGCCTCGAGTGGTCGGCCTTAATAACGCTGGTTTCCGTCTGGATGGAATCTCACGCCACTCTCCATGCAACGCACAGACACCATGGAATGTTTATTTGAAGGAGAGGCCTGTGATTCTCATCCCGTGCACATTTTTGGTTTCAAATTCGGTGAATTTATTCCCGCCGTATACTCCGGCAGTCCGTTCAATGTTTGATGTAAAAATCATACACTCTGTAAATGTTTAGTGGTTTGGACTGAGGCGTAAACTTAAATCAGCCAATCAGCACTATGTGCTTCAGGAGGGTGAAAAGGAGGGCTGTTTGATTGGCTGTTGAGAAGGAAAAAAAACATATCAACAACCTTTCACAGAGCCGAAATCAATTCGTGGCCTGCATGTTTAATTGAAACGCTGCACATGCAACCCAAGGCCTCTCCATGTGCACTCAGAGCCATGTTTCTTTCATGAAACGGTGTGCACAGAAATGGTGTGTGCTAAAATGGCATGCTCATTTGATGGAGTTTACAGCTGCATGTGTGGCCTGCACTCTTGCACGTGCAGCATTCCATGTGCTTGCAGTCGCAGCTAAACGTTCGGAAGAGAACTTGGTTCCCTTACTCAGCTGGTTGTGAGTTTCGTCCTTCATTATGGTGGCGTACGTCGGCCAATAGGGAGCAACTCCATGTGTCCATCCATGCAGCCCGTAGCATGAATATAACTGATTTCCTTAATATTCAATGAAGCAATGGTCTCCTGGTGGTCTTTATAAAAGTGAAAGAGAAAAGTTTTACATGTTATAGGCTTTATAGCAAAGTTCCATCATCAAAATGAATTTGTTACGCTTGGAGATACCATAGTGGGAAGTAAAACCTTTTCGCCTATCAGTTTCTTATGTTTTTTTTTGTGCTGAGAAGCAAAGTTTGGAACGGGTCAGATGAGAGAAATTGGCTAAAGGTCATTGTACGTGTCTGACTGTAATTAACTGGTCATTGTGGGTCTATGAATCTCTCCTCTGGCTCTGTTCTATGCAGGCTGTATTTGGCCTTTGGGGGAAACAAGCTCCATTCGCAGTTTGTACACTGCTGATGCTCCTCTTCTGATGAACACTTGGGCACTGCATTTCTTTCTAGATCTTTCTTTTTCAGCACTTTATTGCATTCCATCTCTTGACCAAAGAGGTATGAGAAAGCAAACCAATACCAAAAAATGATATCCATCTTGTCTTGCTTCACAGACACAACATGGCTATGTCCTGACTGACAAATACTACAAACAGTAACACCACAACGCTCCAGCCAGTGTGCTGTCAGTACTACACAAACGCTTATAAAACAGTTAAGAAACAAATCACCAACCAAAATCCATTTACCACTGAAATGCTTATTTTATGCTGAATACTGAATCACAACAAATTCCATAATCCAGTGTATGTCTTTCACAACTACCAGCTAGATAAAAAAGCGTCTGAGAATAGGAGTTAAGCCACACACACACACACACACACACACACACACACACACACACACACACGTGCGCGGTTTCGAACCTGACTTCAGCCGGCCTTATTATCCCCTTATTTCAGATTACTGTTTGGCAAAACAAAAGCTTCCCACTATAATAGAGGACTAATCCAGACAGTCCTCATCAAACTTCACACCCAGTCATTGTGTGCACACACAAAGCTCTGCACCCACCAGCTCAAAGCCACTGAAGTTTGAGAAGTGGCTATAAGTACGGATAAGATCCCTCCATGTTTCCCCCTGCCTGTGAATACTCCACGACCATCTCTCAGCTTCCACCCATTAGCGCACAGATTCCTTTTGGCCTCCGTATCGCCGTGTGTATCATGAGATAAAACATCAAAGCATGCAGGCCCCCTCGAGCAGGGTAAACACTTGTTTTTTTTGTCTCCCATGCCACTCTCAGATTGACGCTCGCTGACAACGATTCAATTACGCAGAGTCCCAGAGCAAGGTGCCGTTTGAGTTCGGAGTTTGTGGCTTATGATTGGCTGCCCCTCTGTGAGTCTGTCCCAATGTCTCAGTGTGCACCTGCCTGTTTGTTTGAAGGATTTTTGTGGTTGCAACTGTTTGCCTGTTTGTGTGTTGTGTGAATCCAGTACAAAACAGAGCATTCTAATTGCAACACAAAAGGCAAAATAACACATTGTCCCCGTGTGTGTGTGTGTACAGTATGTGTGTGTATGTGTGTGTGTGCATGTGCGTGTGCATATGCGTGCAGGTGTGTTTCTGTGCGTTGAGTGAGTGAGTGAGTGAATCTAGGGGCGTGTCTTCGTGTGTGCATGTGTGTTTGTTTATGTGTGTGTGTGTGTGGGTGTGTATTTGCGTGTGTGTGTGTCGGGTGTCTGCGTATAGGAGTAATGAGAACAGACACAGCCTGGACCAGGATCCCTGGGTGATGTGACAGACCCAGCGTGTTATCTTTGGCCTCCCAGCATGCAGCAGTGCGCGCCCTGGGCAGCGTTGCGATGCTGGCGGGACTCCTCCATTGATCCTGTCATCGCGCCGTGTGTGTTGCAGGGCATCTGTCTCCCAACACGGGCACACGCCGGGCTGGTGCCACCCTAAAGACCCAAACACCAACACACGGACCGCGGGGAGCACACAAACACATCCTTAATTAAATACAGTCTAAAGTTCACATACCACACTCTATACTCTTGCTCAAATACACGCACGCGCACACACACACACACACACACACACACACACACGCAGTGAGAGACAGACAGACGGCGCCACAGAGGGAACCTAACAGACATCCACACCTCGACCCTAACAAACACTGCCCACAGTAAATGGATGGCACAGGAAATAAAACAGACGCACAAGATGTTCACTCTCTTCACCTCTCCCTTCAGCTCAAAAATGAACATTCTCCGTGTGGCTGTAGAGAGTGAGATGGGGGAGAGAGAAGACGGGGTGACACCTGGGGTCAGCAGCAGTGGCCAAAGGGACTGGACCTCCACTATTCATGGGTAAGCTGTAAATGACTAGCATGTGTTTATGGAAGATAAGATACCTGTTATCTGCAGCTCACTACCACCCTCTCACCCATCAACCCATAAACCCTTTTTATTGCACCAGTTGAGAAGTAAAACACATTTCTCATGAACTACACATGAAAGGCCCAAAGGTGAGTGGCACATTGTGACCTTTTCCCCTGAGATCATTAGACATCACCAGGGAGCTGAAATGGCTGAGATGGCACAGAGACGGCCTGCCAGGTGTCTCGTTTGCGTGCTGACCTTTTGATGTGCTAATGACGGCCGAGATGACCTTTCCCTCTCATGGGCCTTATCAGATAGTTACTTTAGGCCGAACCCACCTTTAATCATCTTAAGCAACATGCACGGAGGGATTTTATGGATGGTCAGTGTAACAACATCGAGATCGGGATGGCGTCAGTAGGGATGGCGTCTCAAAAGGATGGAAAAGGGAAACAGATTATATGGGGGAGAGAAATTACACTGTGTGCACATTGCTTTGATTGCCTTCATGAAAGTATGACGATTGAAAATAGTTTTTAGCCTTAGTGATGTTCAAGTAATGACGAGTTAACCAAGATCTAGCCACTATTATCCTCAGCCCAATGGTGCCTATCGTTCAGCGCAATTACCCCTACTGGTCAATTAAGGTATTGTTTATTATGAACCATTTTACACAAACAAGTAGCCTAATTTTGGGGATTTCCAACTTTTTGTTAACCAGGGAAAAAGACAAAACAAAACACCAAAAGTAACTCATATACTGGTGCATCACACCAGAATCAACAGAGTTGTTTTCAACAGTTTAGTTGCATTGGGGAGTTGTTTTTTTGTTACTACATAAGGAGAGTGTTTGTGGAAGGTCAATAGGCTCAGTTATGGAGGTTACTGTGATGTGCTTACACTGAAATAACTACCGTTTCCCATGAAGTGAGACATAGATGCAGAAGTTCAGTTTATAATGGTGTGTCTGTACGTGTTGGATTTGTCTGAACTCGCCCTCGCTCAGTATGGTTTCTAGATAACAAGCCGGTAGCTTGTCCGTTGATTGGCCAGTCATTTCCTCTCTCTGGGTGGACATTATGAAAGCTACCACTGCTGCACGGATGGAGAGTGAAATGTCAGTCAAACCATTAAAGGAAACTCTCCGTAGGCTAAGATATGTTATAAGGTAATAAAGCTCTCATGCAGTGTTTGAATTGTTTATTCTTCTGCATATAAAAAGCCTTTTGCACATTGTGTGTCGTCTTGTGATTGTAATCAAACTGGGTTATTGGGAGCAGTTTTGTGAGGAACCCTGTGAATATTTCCCATCCTCGCTGCCGTACTCCCACAGTTCATATATTCAGGCCGCCAAGAAAAGAGAGAAAAAGCACATGGGCTGCTAGAGTCACCCGGGAAATGGAGAAACTGCAGAGACTGAAAGTCATTAAGAAAGGCAATATGCCTCTAAAATTGCATTAGCATTCTTGCATGATAAATGCCACATATTTGTTTTCTATGAAGTGAAATAACCTTTCACTAATCTATTCCTGGCAGATGGAGGGAGAAATCCCACACTGAATGTTATTGTATCTTACTTTGCTTATTTCATTTCTTAACTACTGACAGTGACAAACTGTAAAGCGTTCGGAAATTCAATTCCACGAGTATAATTGCAGACGTATTGATGTAAAAGAGCTGGTCAGTGATTCTGACCCCAAGTCCGGCTCCAAAGGGACACTGGGAGACAGTGAAAGGAAATCTGCATGTCAGGCTCTGGCACCACTGAGTTCCCAGACTCTTTATGGGAAGTCAATGAACCGACACGTGAGAGCGTGACGCAGGAGGCCAGATGGATTTTTCCTACGTCAGTTTTTCAGCAGACTCAAACTAAGTGAAAGGGAGAGGGTGCTATTTGATAAGAGGAAAAAAACGGTTGTCTTCACCTATAATCAACACTTCTCTTTCTGTCTGTTAGGAGCTTGTTTACATTTTACTCAGCACCATTTCATCATTTATCACTAATCGCAACTATTCTTGTCAGTTGCTTTCTCATGATCTAATGCGGTTACTTTTAATCAGGTGCACTATGATTTATGATATTTAATATATTCTATAGCATTTTTACTGATGTGTTTTATGACTGTTATGTATTTTTAATTCTGTAATTATGTCATTTTTCTTCTTTTGTTTTACACCTACTCTTTCTCTAATGGATTTACTCTGTCAATTTGTTTGGCTGCTCTGTACTTTTGTCTTTATAAATCACATTCCCTTGTGGTATGAAATGCACATAAGTCTTGCCTTACCTGTACAGAGCATGCTATTTGGTAGCTTTGATGTCACATGACTAACATATGCACATATTCTGTGTATTTTACTGTCTGTCTGTGTCTTCCTCTGCGGCTTCCTCTGTGCCATGTCCTCAGACTATTGACATCCCTGGCAACACAGTGGGAAATCGATCCCATTGTATGTTTGTGCACAATTTGCAGCACCACAGTAGCTTGTGTTTGAAGTCATTTTACAGTAAAAGCGAGGCAGAGAATGCTACACAATTCCAATATGGCAGAATGCAAGAAAATGTGTTCACTATCCACACCATTTTCTGTTGATTTGACTATTTTACTGAAATGTCACCTTTACAATTGCATTATTAGTCAAGAAAAGGAAAACATACTCACACAAAGGGAATTGCATGTGTTCTCATTAGAGTCAGCAGACTTCTGAAAGGTATGACGGTGCATTAAAGAGACAAGCAGGCAGTGACTTTATACATGACTGTGAGATTGTGTGTGTGTGTGTGTGTGTGTGTGTGTGCGTGCGTGCGTGCGTGCGTGCGTGCGTGCGTGCGTGCGTGCGTGCGTGCGTGTGTGTGTGTGTAAGGATCTCTGTGATCCTGATGGAATGCTTTGAACTTCAGCTGTGCCTCCCTCCATATAACTAATGCATGTTTCATTCCACCAAAGACATTGCCAAGGAATAATATGAATAAGTAGGGATGCCATTATTTGGCTGCCGCTTGGTATATCTCTGCCACACAATAGGGTTTGTCTTTTGTGGAATATAAACATTGCTGTGAAGCTGGCAGCCGTCTAGAGTAAAAACAGACCCCAGTGAATTCTCACATGGGAGTAACAAAGTCTCCACCATGCAGACAGCCCAGGCTCTAGCAGATAGGACAAACAACAGCTTCTGCTGCATCACATACAGTATGGTGTATGACACATACACCGATACACTGCTGGATAGAGATAGACCAACAATTGAATGGTGGAGGATGGACAGATCAAAATAGATCATCATCAGAAAGACTCAGTGATCCAGAATGGTCCAGTAAAGGCCTCTTTTCTGTTCACTGCAAACATCCCAACTCAAACACCTGCCTCATTTGGTGCATTTACAAACTTCCCCACAGCCATGGCTTGGGTGAAGGCTTCAGCTTGACTGATCTCCACTCCCCTCGGTGTAATTGTTTTGTAGCTCAAGCATGGATCTGAATACGCAACACCCATCGAAACAACTTCACTTTGCAGTGTTGTTGAGGAAACTCTGCTATAAATCTGCTATAAAACTTCGGTCCACGCACACACACAACACACACACACACACTCAGGCAGAGAGGGGCCAAACCCCAGCTTCTTCTAAACACACACACACACACACACATACACGTGATGGAGTGGCCAGAACTCGGAGACGGCTGCACTGTTAGCCGCCGTAGACGAACATCCTCATTTGGTGTGTGTGTGTGTTGAGTGTGTAAATGCCACCCTGTCAGAGCGCTGTGTCAGAGAGAAGCACAGTGACGTGACAGACAGGTGTGACATTTACCTTCCCCTATTTTCCCCCTGCAGCTCAATCCATCTCTGTCCCAGCCATGACCATGCCTTGAAATACAGCTCCCTTCCCCTTTACAATCACTTACCCAGATGCAATTAGACTAAGACTAATTACTGTTGTGGAGTGCTACAGCCATGTGTAACGCTGGACTTCCCTCTAGGTTTCCCACTGACCTTTGTCTAAAGATGGACAACAAAAGTGTGGATGCACGCTGTTAACTGATTTTCATCAATGAATTGAAACCAGACATTTTCCAAAACAAAGTTATATAAGTTATAAAATGTTTTGGGAGGGGCGGTCATGAAGCGATCCCCGTAAACCTCTTTTCTTTTTTTTCATGCACTGTTTTCTTGCCACATTGGACAGGGTTTACCACAAATATGACATATGTTTTTTTGTGTTCTGAATTTGACTACAGAAATGTCAATTCTGAATTCACAGTTGCCACATACCTCTGTCATACCCTTCTGATAAAAATGACACCAAGCGCACATTCAACATGAGTTATTTTGAAGCATATGAGTTGGGATGTTCAGGAGTTCAGGAAAGGGCCATATTTATTCCTGTGCAGTGTAATAATATCGAAAGTCCATGTAACATCCAGCTATAAGCCCATCAGCAGGGCTGCTCCATGCTAAATGCAGAAGCCTTTCATGTTTGGAAGTAGCAGGGCTGTGGCCCCACTCTGCCTGGTCCCACTGCATGCAGTGGAGGGTTTTGTTTACTGCATATGGCGCGGTGTAATTCCCCCAAAGAACCGCACGCACAACTTTCTCCCAGTTACATCATAATCGGGCCATCGGACCCGCAGATGAACTGATTTGGCACTCTCTCTAAGCCAGAAGCGGCGGATGCCATTAATCAATAGGTTGACTTGTTTACTGTGCGTAAGTGCGGTAGGCATGCACAATGTACTGAGGGAGAGAGAGAGAGAGAAAAAAAGTCACAAACAAGCAAGGATCTTTAACGGGGTCTTTTAACCGACGCTCTTAGGCAAATGCAGTTACTGCAGAGACTTCCAAAGCCTCTGCAGCTTTCAGAGCACTCTTCAGGGGACTATGACTTGAAGTTAATCACTCTTGGCACATCGTCTGGATGGCAGAGACCTCAATACTCCATATGGATATGTGTGAGAATGTGTGTGTGTGTGTGTGTGTGTGTGTGTGTGTGTGTGAGAGAGAGAGAGAGAGAATGTGTGTGTGTGTGTGTGTGTGTGTGTGTGCGTTGTCTCTAAACAGCCCAAGCGTCAGTTCTTTTGATACATTCAGTTTTTGTGGTGGTATGTACAGTAGAATCCAAAGAGGGGTCCCATTTGCCTGACTCATGTGAGGTAAAGAGCAGTTAAGGGAGAACAGGCTGCTCTTTCCACAGCTCTGAACTGAAGTGTTACATTGAAGCAATTTTGAACTAAACTTATTCTAACAGTGTTTGTGTGTGTGTGTGTGTGTGTGTCAGGGATGGAAATTAGCACCAGCCACCCAAATGCTGGAAAAATGTAAGAGTGGCTGGTAGATTTCAGACACAAAGACAAATTTTAACATTGAATGGCTGGTTAATTTGACCAGAAATCTGCTATTGGCTGATACATTTTCACATTTTCAAATTTTAATTTCCACCCCTGGTGTGTGTGTGCGCGCGCGCGTGCATGCGTGCGTGTGTGTGTGTGTGTGTGTGACAGAGAGAGAGAGAGAGAGAGGGAATGTGTGTGTGTGTGTGTGTGTGTGTGTGTGTGTGTGTGTGTGTGTGTGTGCCTGCGCGTGTGCTTGTTCATGTGCGTGTGCATTATGCGTGAGTGCTCATATTGTACGTGTTTTTTAGACACAAGTAAGGCGTAAAGTGCATGCCTTTTTTGTGAGTCTTGCAGAAAACGGAACCGTGGGTGGTATTACTGCACCAGAAGAAAGCAGCTCCCCTTCTTTCATTCTTTAGAACAGAGCCGCCTTGAGGTTACAGAGCAGAATGAGTAAGCCATTCAGCAGGAGCGCAAGAATGGGCTGAAGGTGGGACAAAGGGAATTATGGGATTTTCCCGCAGATCTAGTCAAGTGAAGAAGGGACGCTCCGCTCCTCAACCTGAAACATTACGGCTACGCTACAGTTGGTGCTTTTTCCATTCAGGAGAACAAGAATCCACTGGATTCTACATGAATATCTCCTCTGTCTCTCTCTCTCTCTCTCTCTCTCTCTCTCTCTCTCTCTCTCTCTCTCTCTCTCTCTCTCCCTCTCTCTCTAAAGCACAGTGGATGCTATATTTAGATTTTGGTTCTCAGTGCAGCAAAAGGTTGCAAAACTTTGACAAGAATGGGCAAATGCATCATAAACTCATCGGTTGTGCGGCAGAGAGGGAGACAGAGTTGTTTTGTTTTTTTTGTCTTGAGGCATTCAGTGTGTGTGTGTGTGTGTGTGTGTGTGTGTGTGTGCGTGTGTGTGTGTGTGTTTGATGTGCTGAGTGATTTTTTTCCCTCCTGAGTGTGAGGCTGAATTTTGATTTTTTTCCCCTTGGTCTCTCCCTCTCTTTCTCTCTCTCTGTCTCTCTCCCTCTCTCTCTCTCTCTCTCTCTCTCTCTCTCTCTCTCTCTCTCTCTCTCTCTCTGTGGAGCCAGTGAAGCTCTATGAGGCCAGCTGTGCTGATGTGCAAAAGGTGAAAAACACTTTGCCATCACCTCGGGACTGCTGTCTGCTCGGGACCGAGCGGGAGACACTTTACAAGCAGGCGGTGTCGCGACGAATTCCGCTCAAATCCGGCTGAATAACCCTTTCGCCCATAATTCACCATCATTTATTTACCTCCGCTGCGAGGGGAAATGAGGGCAGGACGACACTCTGATCTATTCTGGAATCAACCTCCTGTTGAACACACAGCTCCTCACATGACCTGTTGGTGTCACATACTGTATCTCTCTGTAGGATTCCAATATCTGAGAGAAAGCCAATTAGTAACTGTATAGTCATCCTGTCCTGACATTTCCTCTCACAGCTACACATGAGTGAGAACCACTGCCAGCTAGCTCCCTTCTGTCTCATTCCAAATACAGACTGCCGTTGACATTAGCCAGGTGCTATAGTAACCAAGTCTGCAATCAATTAGAACAAATAAGAAAGTCCTCTCCGTAGTCCAACACATCAAAGCTATCTAATCCTTTTACACAATAGTCTATTGTTTATTGCCTGTGAACATTTCTTCACTGTTTCTTTTTATCTGATTGACCTTTTAATTGTTGGGCAGGAATTCTTATCCGTTCTCCACCTATTCTTGGAGCTTAAGTTCCACTGATCGGACTTAACAGATCTCCTTCGCCCTTGTCTCTTTCTTCCTCCAATTTTCTCTCTCTCCCTCTTGTCTTTTCTCTCTCCTTCTTTTCTCCAAGCCGGTAATATGTGATATGGCCCTCAGTCTGCCGATCCCGCACCCTTTGAGATGAGTTCTTCAAAGCTGCAGCCTAATCTATTCTTTATTAGGTTCCTTAAAGTAATTATTCCTCCAGGGCTGAGGTGCCGCGTTAAAAAGGAAATGAGCGAGGAGAGGCGAGGAGAGGAGGTAAGAGAGGAGAGGCGAGGAGAGAGGCGAGGAGAGGAGAGGAGAGGTGTGGAGAGGAGAGGAGAAGTGTGGAGAGGAGAGGAGAGGAGAGGTGTGGAGAGGAGAGGAGAAGCGAGGAGAGGAGAGGAGAGGCGAGGAAAGGAGAGGAGAGGCGAAGAGCTGGGCTGGGCTGACTGGGCTGGAGCTCAAGTTCTCTGCTGCAGCAGTGGTCTCTCCGTCTCTCCATCTCAATTTACAAATGGCCTCAGAGACAGATGGCGCTGGTGTTGTTGCTGGTGCTGGTGCTAACGGCTTTAAGCACTCCTTTGTAGCACCACTCAACACGCTGACCATTTCTTTTCAGCTTCAGGCAGATCATATTCCTTGCAGTGGCCTCTGTGTTTTTATTTTTTTATTTTTGGTGGACTAAAAGCACAAAACTATGAGATTAGCTTTAATGTCACTGTGTTCACAGCACAGTCTGTTGTGCACTCACAATAAAAGCACAAAGTGCGAGCCATACTGTGCAAGCACTGTGCATTAGTGACTATATGACAATCTCATACAGTAGGGATCAATAAATAATTATTTCTCTGAACCACTGTGTGGATTAAGAATACTGCAGTACTAATAGGGGTCTGTAATCAGAGATTATATGCAGCTATCATGGTTTGCTACAAGTGCCTGAAGTAACTTGTAAGGAGTTTGATCAAATAGCCTAGCAGTGGTATTTCTTTACTAACATCTGATCCCATACTACCTTATCTCTCTCAGTTGATTTGCAGACATGAAAACATACAAGCACTTTTATCATTTTTCTTACCTTGACAAATCTCTGTGATAAATATCTAGTTATGCGAAAGGTTGCTAAATGCAGACAAACCTAGAATTAGTGTATTACAGGATTACGGTTCATGCTGGTTCATGTTCATATCTGAAATTCATGAATAGCACATACATTTTGATGTAAGATCTTTTAAAGGGAATAGCTATTTTGCTCAAGGACTTCCATTTGAGAAAATCTGACTGAGAATCTGATCTGAGGGAGTCTTTGATGAGTTTTGGAACACAACATGAAGTGTTATGAATATGATGAAAACAGTGAAGAGATCTATTTTTGAGAGATTCAGTGATTGTGCATTTATGTATTGTCGCAGCCCTGGTTTGGTTGTCATATCATGCGAAACAGGGCCTTTGACCATGAAGCTTTTTGATGGAAAGAGATCATAAATGTGTGTGTGTGTGTGTGTGTGTGTGTGTGTGTGTGTGTGTGTGTGTGTGTCCATGCGGGCGTGTGCGTAAGAAAGACTGTGCTTTGTGGCTGTCGTTGAACTCTGGCTTCATGCAAACATCATACAACATAAATAATTCTATATTCCCTCTGTAAACAGAAAAGAGTTTGGCTGCACTTATATGTATTGTAAAGTGAGGACATATGTATTGATTAAAGCACAAGGACATTGAAGCTGAATCCATAAATGTATGATGCCTTATGATGAGAGAGAGAGAGAGAGAGAGAGAGAGAGAGAGAGAGAGAGAGAGAGAGAGAGAGAGAGAGAGAGAGAGAGAGGATAGTTTATTTGTGTGTCCGTTTTTTTTTTTTTTTTTTTTTTACTTTTAGTAGTAACTGGAACACCTCATAACCTTGATAACACCATTTGGGGTACTACTGGTGTTGTCTCACTCTGGACGAAAGGAAGGTGAGATAAAGAGTGCGAGAGTGAGAGAGAGGTCTTTGCAGATAAATGTGTCCCCCTCAAAGACAATAACCCTCCATAAAAAAGCGAGAAAAACAGGCCAAGGACAGAGAAAAGGTGCCCCACACACAGTAGCCAGAAAGGATATGTTTTGAGAGTTTATAATGGGGGTATTGATGCCTAGGTATTACTTTGGGGGGCTCTGCACTGTCCCACAGAGAGAGTCCACAGTTAGTGATGCATTCTTGAGACAGTAGTTATTTCCCGGGCATGTGCATTTAAGAACAGATATATCACTGGGTAGAGATGAACAGAATAGAAAAAGAGGGTAGGAGGAAATGCATAGAGGGAGAAAGGGAGAGAGGGTGCAGTCTGGTGTAAGATGATCGGATCTGCTAGAGACACGGGTGGGATTAATGAGAAGGTGTTTGAGCTGATGTTAAAATCACAGTAAGGATCAACAGATGTGAGACTATATATAGCCGCGTGACAAATTAGAGTATACAGGAGAACAAAATGTCCTTATGAAACCAGATGAGACAGTTTCTACTGGAACTATTCCATCTTCAGTAACACAATTGAGGAGCAAAATTGTCCATCAAATTTGAATTAATGTGAGTCAACACCGACTGCTTTCTGTTCTAATCCATGTGTTGGATGGGTGGAATATTGAACAGTGCTGAAATACATGACTGTGGTATAAGGACACGGACACCCAAATTGGATTAATAGAAATTACTGATTTAGAAAACAAATGGACTCTTAATAAACTTCACCCGCTAAATTCCTGCAAGGCATATTTCTTCAAGAGAATGCACATTACACAATTGGAAGAGACCAGGTGGGAGAACTATAGGAGAGGGAAAAAAACACTGATAGCATTCAGTAGTGTTCATGCATCATAATCAGGGTCAGCATGGTTTCAGCAACAGGTTACGCTTTTATTTCTGATGCGGATTATAAAGCCCAGTTATGTTGAATAGGCATTTGGATACACTTATTCACGAACATGAATGCAGCGTGGATAACTCCTGTGGCCAAGAATCAGCATGTTTAACCAAATGTCATAATGATGCGCGGTATCACACTGAAACACACATTTAGAGAATTACCAGGGTGGTAATTGACTGAGGCCTTTGGCATTCCCACAACGGAGGCATGGATTGTATATGTTTACCTTTCAAAGGTTGAATGGGCAAGACGCAAGATTTAAGTGCCTTGGCATGAAGCGTGGCGACTGGTGCCAGACATGCCACTGTCAATAACCGCCATGCCGCTGCTGCTCAGTCGCTCATTGTGTAGCAGGAATTATCCACCATGTCCTGCATCCAGCCAGTGGCAAGAGAAGGACTTATAAAGCTGCAGCTCAAGCTAGGGTGCATTGTAAATAATAACAGATGGACGACTGTATATTTAATTACACCCTGATGTAAACATGTATTGACGTCCGATTACCTTGGGGGGCTGCCACATTGTTGTGGCAAAAGAAAGAAACTAGAAACACGGTGTTACAAATACAAAAAAGGGAGGTTGTGGAGAAACTAATCCTCGGTGTGATGAATACTGACACCCACTGTTGGAAGCAGGTGGGATGACAGTGTTGAGGAAAGTGCCTTCTGTGGGAGCTCGCTGCAGGACAGATGCGGCTTGGAGGCAAGGTGCGGCTTTTGTACTACTTATTGGGGTTCGCAATTAAAATCAAATAATAACTTGTCATCAGCATCTCAACATGGCGATCTGCTAATCAATGTTCGCAGCATGAAGCATCACTGGATAACTTTGGAGTGTCTGGGCAAGTGTTGCTCCCCCCCACCACACACACACACACACATCTCAAGATAGTCCTGGATGCAGGTGTGCACCAGTGAAATAGAAAACTGTGCACAGAGAGGAAAGATGAAAAGTTTTCAAACCATGTCCTCAAATAACAGCTTGAACGGGCAATTTATGAGCAAATTGACAGAAGAGTTGCTTAGAGTGAAGAAATTATTCTGGAGACACTGCGACAGTAGACTCCGTAAGTGTGAACACCGAGTGTGCAATTATGACTCACACGGGGTCATGGCATCCTTGTACTCTACTATGAACACTCTGCTGTACCTGTACACCATAAGAACACTGTTAAGGAGTACAGCCAACCCAGTACTCCATCATTACTCATGTGTATGGCCACACTCACCATAAACACAAACAACCAAACAGTGCTCACAACAACGTAAGTCAGGGGCTAACCAAGGATGAGAGTGGCAGCTGTTTATGGCGTTAAATTATGGTGATTACCGCTGATCTGTGAATATGATCGTGACACCAATCAAGACAGAAATTGATGAGCCAAAGCCCTATGAGTAAATTAATCTATCTGCTCCATTATCATTTGGGCATCATTATTGAAATGAACACCTGTGTCTAAAACGTTTACTTTCCCTTTGGTTCCCTTGAACCACTGACTGAGTGAAAGACACGTGCATAAGTGGCATTGTTAATGATAAGTGTATTCCATTCGTTAAATGAAGTGTGCATAGTATCCTACAAGGCTCACTACATAATAGTGTTGCACCAATGCAATACCGCAATATCGCCATACCATGGCATGGAATAAAACATGTTATCATATGATAACACATTTCATTTTCAATCAATATACTTTAAGATTGACTATTTAATCATGGTTGTATTTGTTATTAGTTTTAAAACAGCCATGTAAGTTATTTTACCTGTAACAGCTTTGAAGTCATTGTGATGGTAAAAAGGAAATCGTACACCTAGGGGCTACCGCCGTTCATTCCGACATACCAGCACTCCGACATTGACGTTCAATTGTCGTAGTGGAGGCATGTCTCTTTATGGGAGAAAGTCCCACCACTCCGACATTTTTTTTTTTCATGGCAGTGGCGGTATTTAACTTTTTTTTCAAACAACGTGCCATTCCGACATGAGGTCATTAATAGGCTATTAATGTCATAACTATATCCAATTGTGTAAAATAATAAAGATTCACATTTAAAATGTCATTGTGAAGACTTCTTGGTTATGTGTATGTTGCGTGCACGACTCGGGGAAGTGAAAGCAGTTATATAGACATGGCAAGTTTTCTTCTCTGTCTCATTATTCGCGGACTAAGTGGAGTTAAATTAAGTTATTATTTTGCTGTCACTTCGTCTGTTTTATGGCCTAGAAGGTTGTATTTGGTATCTGTGGATAGCTCTAGCTCTCCTCTTTTATCTGACATGCAAGCCGTATCTTTTTAACCACAAAAGTAGCGGTAGCCGAAGCTATATGATTCTTATTTGTTTGTCACTTCGTCTGTTTCTATAAAACAAAAGGATCGATGTGTTTGGTATCAATGGAAAGCTCTGTTTCTCCTCTTTCATTTGATATGCGTGTTATGTCTGTGCGATGCCTGGTCCCGGAGTAATTCAAGCGAGAGCAGTGGCTGCGTGCGTGGGTGAACGCAGAGCAATATATACTGTAAATATGATATTTCATTTCAATTCATGATTTTATTTTTATTTTCATACTTGATCGTACAGACACGTGTCTAGTCTCGTTGGAAAGCCCCGGTTCTGAGCTCTTTCTTGCAATATAGGTCTCATCTCACTGTGACTAATAATCGCGGAGCAATGTAACAGAGAAGAATGGGTGTGTTTTTTGACGCACTTTGCGTCCGTCGGGCTCATAGGGTCCGTTAAGGGGGCAGCCGTGGTGTACTGGTTAGCGCATCGGGCTTGTTACCGGAGGGTTGCCGGTTCGATCCCCGACCAGTCCACCACGGCTGAAGTGCCCTTGAGCAAGGCACCTAACCCCTCACTGCTCCCCGAGCACCGCTGGTTGGGCAGGCAGCTCACTGCTCTGGGTTGTGTGATTCACCTCACTGTGTGTTCACTGTGTGCTGTGTGTTCACTAATTCGGTTAAATTGGGTTAAATGCAGAGAACTGAATTTCCCTCACGGGATCAAAAAAGTATATATTCTATTCTTTTTCTATTTAAATTGACGTGGAAAAAAATTGGATTTGTAAACTGTCGGAATGGGGGTACTAAAATGTGTCGGATTGGCAGCATGTCGGAATAACACCATGTCTGAATAGCGGCATGTCGGACGAAAGGGATGTCGGACTGGCAGGATGTCGGACTGCCGACATGTAACCCACCTAGGCTAGCATAGCCATAAAGCTTATGACAGTGCCTCGCAGGCAGAAAACCAGGCTGACGGCCAGCCGCAGACATCTTGCGAGAATCGCTAAACATTACCTGGTCAGTATGGCTTTGGATAGACCATACAGTCTTTCAGCTCCAAAACAAAATCGCATGCACCGTGTCCTTGGTGAGGGACTCAAGCCATGAGAAGTAGGTAGCCTACTTACAATTGTAAGATAAAGTACAAATAAAACATTTACTCAATAGAGCTCTAGAGTTGCATAGAGTGTGCTCACACTCGAAAGTTGCTAAGTTGGTGTAACAGTTGTATAATACGTTGTGTTGTAAATAGCACAGCAGACACGAACTCCCAGTCGAGGGTTTTATTATTCTGAAGATAGACAAACAAAGTTGTATCACACGACTGTTTTAACTAATTTAGATATATTCATAAAAACAAACATGTACCTGAAGATAGACAAACAAAGTTGTGTCACACGACTGTCCAACCTGCGCATGCCACTAAAAGTATAGAATCACTGTTAGCATACATGGAATATACTGTACACTTTACAAACCAACAGTCTACTTACTGGACAGTCCTAAACACATACCGGTAGTTCTGTTTTCACTTAATGAAAATCGAATTCTAGGTACATGTAGATTGAGATAAAGGATATATATGCAAATAAAATGATTAAAATATCACTATTTTCTCCAGTGTGTAAAACTCATATCCTCATGATTTTGAAAATGTTATGTTAAGATAATACAACTGTTAAGGGTGCCTTTAAAAAATATTAAGTCCCATGTCTTGTCATGTGCGTTTCTCTAATGTGTATTAGGCTACTGATGTTTGAGGTTTTTGCCTGGGTATATTGTTTCAGTATTGGCACCATGACTACTACAAACACACAAATTAAATAAATAATAATAATAATAATAATAATTAATAATACATTTTATTTCTAATGCTCTTTTCATCATTGATCTCAAAGTGCTACAGGTTTAAAAAAAAAAAAAAAAAAAAAGAATAAGATGGGCAGTTTAATGGATTGTGGTGCCCTCGAGGTGTCAGGGAGGGCATTCCACATAATGTGGGGCAGCAGTGCAGAGAGCCCTATCTCCCATGGTCCTGAGTTTGGCTCTGGGTGTGTGGAGTGAGTGGAGCGGAGGGAACGTGTTGTGTTTTGTGGGTTGATCATTTCTTTGAGGTGTGTGTGTGGGGTAGGGGGGGGGGGGACCATGGATGCATTGGTGAGTGAGGAGGGAAGTCTTGTACTCAATCCTGATGGAGACGGGAAGCCAGTGGAATGAGTGGAGAATGGGGATAATGTGCTCATGTTTCCGCACTCTCATCAGGATCCTTGCTGCAGAGGTTTGGATGTACTGGAGCCTCTGCAGACTCTTGATAGGTATCCCAATGAGAGGAGGAGGAGACAAAGGCATGAACCAGGTAAAAAGTCAAATCAAATTAAAAGTCAAGTCCCAAATTCCAAGGTTACATTAGATGTTTATAATGACTGCAAATGTATGTCAATCTGTTCATGTGCTTACAGTAATTGCCTGGATGTAACTAGCAACATATTTTCCCCTTGCATACATTGATTAGTAATTGGAAAAGAAGAAAAACATATGTGTTACCAGGTTGTTAGCAGATGTCTCAGTATGTTCAGTAGCCTATGCTGTGAATATGTGAATGTATGTAGAAAAGATATACGATGTTCAGAAATGGTCTAAACAGAGGGAACCGTTCATCCTTGAATTTGAATTGCAGCTGATCAATGGTTTGTGATCTGTGTAGTTTTATGTTGTATCAAAGGGTACATGGTAAATAAACTCAAGGACAAAGTACGAGACTGATTCTGTAAACCCATACAGGTCCAGCATTTCAAAACTTGCCCTTTCAATGTTGTGGCCATTTCATATGGGATATGATCAGTGTGATTTGAAACACTGGGCCCTGACTTTGGGTCACAGTCAGGTGATCATGTGCTTTGAAGTCGTACTTTGCTCGTCCCCAATGCATTTCACAGGTGTGTTTGAAGGCTAGCACCTCAGGCTGTGTTGATCATCCAAGCAAAAGACCACAGATGTATGACACATGGCAAATAATGAGCTGTTACTGTGGAGTGGGGTTTTCCTGACCATGCGACATATGTCCAGGATACACTGAGACGCTATATCAGCACCAAATTATGTTGAACAAACACTAAATAGAAGCAAGGAATGACAGTTTGGCATCTATTTACTACTGTAAGGATTTTGGACTTTTGAGCTTCCTCTGAGCTGTGTATGTTCATTCTCTGGCTATTTAGTATGATATCCCAAGTATTCCTTTAACCTGTTTTTGTAACTTTCATGTCATTCATTTAGATGGACTTCTAAAATGCGCTGGATGAGTAACTTGACATAAATCGTTAAGCTCTGAATCCTCATAGCCTTTTCTGCATTTCTTTAGATATCCTCCAGGTAATGGTGTGGCACAAGGAACGGCTAGGATCAGTTTTCATCGCTCTAGAGGCTAATCAATTGCTACAGAAGAACTGACCATTGTAGTGTATTGTATCATTGTGATGGATCGCTCATTGTACTAGTAGTCTGGGACAACTAAACCTCAGCACATAGCTACACCCTGCACCCTCGGTAGCTTTGGTAAGGTGTTTTAAATTCAGTTGAGCATAGTTGTCCAGGTCAGCAGTAAAGCCTCTGACCGACTTTCAGACTAGGATCATTATGTGGTTGTTGGTACTGCCCAAATTAATCGACAGAGGAGGGCCTGTGTATACTCTCCCTGGAGAAATTGAGTCTAATTAATCTGGTGATGGGAGCCATTCCCATAAATTGCATTGTGGCTATCAGCCTACCATGGATAGTAATATTACCGGAGTCAGATATATTAGGTTAACCGGGGTTCTACAATGAAGTTATATTCCCAACAGCATGCAGAAAGCTTCACGATTTCCGATCACTTCCAGTTCCCTCTTTGATTCTGAAAAATAAAGTCTACACTACATTTTTTAGACTACCCGTTATGACAGATCACAAATTTACAGAAATATGCCTTCAACCCTACAGGGTGTTCAGTATGTTTGGGTTCAACAAGCCTGCTGACAACCTCATAGCTTCCTCATTATTATTGGTAACATAAAAACTTCTTGATCTTGTCAAGCTTCAAGCGTTTGTTTACTAATAAATGGGTTTTGGCCTAGTCACAAAGACAAATACGAGCACAGAGTTCTCCCCCGGAGCAATCAAGTGGTCAGCCCAGCCAGAGCAGTCTGGAAATATGGCTATGTTAAATAACTCACCAGTCACAAGCTGCACACTGGCAGAGCTCATGCCAGTTGCTATATAACTGACCTTTGATCACAGCCTTTCCTATAATGTTGCTGATCAGAGAACAAATCTGTCTGCGAGCCAACACATCACAGGAATGGACACAAGCACACATGGTCCACTGGAGGGGACCCCAGAGCAAGCACACGGGGGCCTAGCCATGCTTAATCAAAGCTTATATCCCTTATGATCCCGTTTTAATTCGGCTTATCCCGCTGAGGTGAGAGGAGCGTGGGGTCGGTTGGCTGGAGGGGGTGATTCCAGGGCAGGCGTCCAGGCACCCGTGCTGCAGCTCTGCTACTGGGCAAAGAGGATCAGAGGGGGGGGGGGGGGGGGGGGGGGGGGTGGGATGGGGGGGTGGGATGGGGGGGTGCTAACGGATCCAATCCTGCTCAGAGCATCGCAGACACAGGGAGTGATGACAGGAGGAGAATGGACCGCCGTCAGGAGGAGCAGGAATTGTGACTCATCCTGGACACTGCAGGCGTTAGCTTGGAGATCCAGGCTTATCTGAGCTCAGCCAGAATCACAGACTGAAGCAGACAGGCTACTAACCACAATGACCCTTATTCATCAGAACCGGATGGCTATGTGTAGGGACACATTTTACAACATGAGTTCATCAATGTCATCTTTAGTTTGTCTCTACCAAGACACCAATCACCCCTGATCATTGACTATATTTCTCACACTGGAAACTTTTTTCTGAATTTCTGTACAGAGGCTACCCTCTCAACCAATTTAATTATTTGCTTTTCTGTCAAAATCTATTCTGCTTATTGTTGTCCTAGAAACTGACATTTTATATATTAATATATTTTCTTGGTGGTATTTCCTAATGGTGTTTGACTCTCCATTACGTTTTACAACCATACCCATCCTTTGCCCATTGACAACTGTGTGTACCCCAGTCTAGGAGTCATTTCACTTTAGTGTTTTGAAGAGATTCTTGACAGACTAAGTTCAGGGAAGTTTATCAGGGAACTAAGTCTGTCAAGAATCTCTTCAAAACACTAAAGTGAAATGACTCCTGAAATGAGTCAGGTGAACTAAATTTAAATGAATTCTTACTTTGATCGTTGTCTAAGACGCTTTGTCATGAAAACATAAACGTAACCACATGCTGTATGCTTCTTCACAGATACACCCATGCACAAATGCTCACACAAATGCTCACATGACTCCCTCCAGAGTACACACGTAGGGCAAGGGCACCCTGGTCTGGGCACACGCCAGAGAACATCAACATACTGGTTGTGGCCTACGCCAGAGAACATCAACATACTGGTTTTGGCCTACGCCAGAGTCATCAACATACTGGTTGTGGCATATGTCAGAGAACATCAGCATAGTGTAGAAGCCTGTGGCTGAGATATTTAGGATGCTTACACACACACACACACACACACACACACACACACACACACACACACACACACACACACACACACACACACACTTGAAGACCGTTTAATCTGTATGTAAACATATTTCTTTGGTATAGATATCAATGTAATAACAGTGATAATGACAACTAGAATTGCATCTCCGAGTAGCTGCAAGAGTGGGCTTGATCAGGTGCAGATCATCAATAGTGGGCTTGCTGGATCAAGCCCACTAATACTGTAATGTAATGATGGAATTTAATGTAGGTCAGTTGAAGGTCATCTGAGCTGTTGAAGGACAGTACATGTGTATTGGCTGTCCACAATGTAACTCCCCATGTAACCCACCTGTTCACGTACACAAAGCCCAGCCATCCTGGAGCATTAACAAGACATTGATTGAAATATTATTGTAATGCTGACCATTGTTTATTTTAGTTATTGTAATTTGTATTTACTAGTGCAGTGCCCGTACAAACAATGTTTTCCAAGAAACTTGTTGCCCAATTACGTTGATGCAGGTAGATCATGTTAGATTGGCGATGATGAGGAAATAGGCCCGTGCAGTTATAGCCTAGCGCTTTTTACTCACTTTGCAAAGTAAAGGAGTGAAGGGGAAAGGCATTTGAGTTGCAGCTAATGGCAATAGTAGACACATTACATACAGTACCTGTGCGTTTTTGCTGTTCTTGGGAAATGATGAAATAACCGCATGACATGGCCATGCCAGTGCTATTAACTCGGAAGTGATGTTTGAATGAATGTTATGCCCATAGCCAATGTCCAGATAGAGTCAAGAGCGGCTGTTTTAAATTTTAACAGAATGCTACCGACGTGTGTGTGTCGGCATATTGTAGCAAGATCAGCAACCTGATCAGGCAACTATGCAATGTTACATTAGCCTACTTAACAGCCTGCTTACCAACATGGGTGCATGTGTGTCGGGACTCAGCATGTTTATCCAATATCAACAATCTTGAAACGGTCCGTTGTTTAAGTGAGATATCGTTATTTCCATGAATGGCAACACGCGAGTTGGAGTATGCTGGAGTAAGCCAGAGTGAGAATTGGGGCGTGGCTAGAGTGCGGAGAGCGGTGGGATTGTGTTGTAGTTGAGTTGTATTTTGTTTAATTTAACGATATCTTTGTCATTTGTTGTCCAAAAACGACTAAACTTTGCACTGCACTCACGCATGTCATTAGCAATAGATGTGTCAAATTTTAGGTCAGTCGGATGAGTGGTTCGAGAGTTATGCATGGAACACACAGACAGAGTAACACACAGACAGACGTTCCTTGCATTACTAGATAGATAGATAGATATTTGTACTGTAATATTGGTACAGTGCCAACTGAATGCTATGGTTGGTCAAACAAATGATAATGACATGACAAAGATTAGTTTAGGCTTACTGTAATTACAGCCCCCCACACACACACACACCACTATCACCACTATCAACATTAAATAGAAATAAAAATAGTAATTAAAAATAGGTAAACCAAATAAAAAATATGGGTAAAACAAATGTATCATCCTATCCCATAATCTTTATTGTTGCAGTATGAGCAGTGACTGACAACATCCTCAAAGTCCATGAGTTAGTTCATGACATTTAGGCTACAGTACAGTATATGATGGGCACGTTGCTGCAAAGCACAGGACCATCTTGCACAGTCATGTCCTGCCGCATCTGGCCACAGGCAATAACCCAGCCTGTTAAGCCCAATTCACACCAAAGATTCCCGATGCGACGAGACTGAGTTGCAGCGGTGTGAATTAGAAGTAGCACGTAGTTGCAAGCCTTCGCAAGCCGTCGCAGAGCATTAAACATGTTGAGTCGCAGTCGCAAGGTTTTAGAACGTCGCGGCTCGTCTCGTCGGGAATCTTTGGTCTGAACCCTACTTTAGAAGAGGTGTGGAAAAGGTTAACTGTGGACATGAATAAGCAGTTTATGGTCTATCTAAAGTATGCTATTCCCCTAAAAGGTCTATGGAGTTTGAGGTCTACTATTTGTGTTCTTTCTGGTTCACCAGGCTGTTACTAATTTGCTTTATGCAGGCTTAACAACTTTCTTTTGTTTAACGGTTTACTGTCAATTCCGTCACTTGGACAGAAGCATCTGCTGAATTCCATAAGCATAACAATAACCATAACCATGCCTATATACAGTATATGTGAGAGAAGCATTTTCTCATGTAAGCTTTTACTGTCAACTCCCAGATGCTCCTGCCAAATTTACAGTAGACAAACTTCTGAAGTGGTGCCGCCGTAATATTATTTAGGTTCTGCCTCTCTAGCTGTCGGAAAACACATACAGTATAAGCAGCTATATGTCTGGGAAAGTTAGTCTGTTGAGCTATGAGTAAATGTTGTAGTCATAACGACAATGCGGTCATATATTGTCTAGATTCATTATGAAGTGCAAATAACTTCTCTACAGACACACTCACCATGCGCAGTTGTAATTCTGTCCAGAATGCAGATGCAGAGACCTTCAGTATCCTAGAGGGCTTTGGCTGCAACATGTATCATGTGCATTCTACATGTCATTTCAATATTCACTTTGGACCATATTTTCTCGGATGCTTTGAATAGTAACTCTCAGATACAGAACACTTCAGAATCTGTACAGGACACCTAGGAAATACACACCAGTATTCTGTAGTGCTGTGACTTTATTCGAGTTCTGCGTCTTCGTTCGGACAAAGTACATTGGCATTTGAGTTAAGTGTCTGAGAGGTGTTGTGAGTGGTGGCATTTTTTTTTCTTTATGGTTTGTGACAGCCTTCATTCCCTGACACAAGCCTTAGGAGTTGTGTGTTGTCTAGTGTTCTCCAAGGTGAACAGTCCTGCAGTCAAACTTCTTTACAAAAGAGATTGCGAAAGTGTAGGATTTTAAATATTTATTTGTGTCTTTTGTTGGCTATTGACCTCCACGTCCCTTCAAAAGAACAAGCATACTGCCCCAGATTCCCTTTAAGTGTTGTAGAACATGACAATTTGTGTAGTAACAGGACTCCCTTTTTAAACGTCAATACTGAATTAATTGAAGAGTGCTATCAGACACAAGCCACCTCAAGTATTTTGTTGGTGGTCCCTTGGCATAACCTACTCTTAGCAGAGTTTGGAGTGCATAGTACATTTCTGTCATTAATGCTATGAAAAGCAAGCAGACAGCATGCCATATTATTTTGTTTTTTTGGAATAGACTGTTGTTTGAGACAGATTTTTGCGAGAACTAAGATGTTTAAAAAAAAAATAGATAGCTGGCTAACTGCTGTCATTAGGAAGTACACTCATTACATTTTTGTTTGAAATGTGAATTTCATTTGTGTTGTTTGGTTGCAAAAGTATGCTATTGCAATTTCTGAGTGCTTAATTAATGTTTTGGATGTTGAGAGTTCACTTTCCAGTTTCTTCATAGGAAAACAGCTCTGCAGTGTCATCTTTTTGCCAGTAATGATTCTAATGAATGTAGGGGAACATTTAAAACTGTTTTGGAAAAGTATCAAAGGTTGGGATTGATTGGTGAGACTTCATTAGTCCTGACAATTGAATCTTCCATCTGAAATAAAGTTTATTCAGTCAGGGTGTATTGTCACCATAAATAGCCTCCCAAACACTGTGTGGGGAGAGACCGTAGGCTTCTACGAGTTGTCCTGTTGGTATGAGCCCTGCATACGGAGAGAAAGAAGCCAATTGTGACCCCATGGCGAGCGGAGGGGAGGGAGGGAGGCCCACGTCCTCGCTTGAGACGGAGGGCTGTAATCAGGACCCCACACTGTAAGGGGACAGAGGGCATGGCCAATTACAGGCTCCCGGGGCCTTACGGCATGGTGCAGCCCCAGCGCTCCGCTCCTCCTGCCACCCCCTGCCCTCCTCCTGCCACACTCTCCTGGGCCTGGTGCTCACCTCTCCACATGCCACCCTGCTACCCACCACTCCAGACACAGCACACAGAAGAGGACATGAAAAGACTCTGGATTAGAGAGCAAATACAACGCCGTTTCAATTCTCCACACGGAGCACTGACGACTAAAAGGATCAGATTGTGACAATCTATTCATCTTGTTAAAAACAAGTAAAACATATCTTATGAGGATGAAAAAAATTATCCAATTTCAAATAGCTATTATAATAAATATATCACATATCTGTACAATTTGGACATTTGTAATGAGTCCAAAATGAGATGAGTTCTGAAAATACTGAACAAAGGAAATTATAATGAATTAGATATAAACTTCAGTCAAGTGTCTTGAAGAAGTGTTTCAATTTTATTTTATTACATTATTTCTAAAGCGATATTCATGCCCACATGACTAGGTGATTGATTTACAAAGCTGGCACCTGTCATGTACAGGAAACATAAACATTAAATGGCAGACACGATAGGCTTCAAAGTCTGGATGTTGTAGAAATTCAAAAGTAGAAAATGAAATAGATTTTTTACTTCACCTGTCTCTTTCACCATTGATTTTCTTATCGCCTGCAGTGTCTGCCATATACATTGAGCAGCTGCTTTGAGAAACAGGGTAGGGTTTCACATGTTTGAGTGGGTTTTTCGACGGGGTTTGTCATGAAAGTAGCCATGACAGATATGGCAGCCTTATCTGACTGCTGCACTCAGTCACTCACTCACTCTCTCTCTCTCTCTTACTCTCACTCTTTCGTTGGCTGACTCAGTCCTCTCTTGATATTTTGCCTTTACTCCCTTCCCTGTTCATGCATTAGGGAGAAGGTTATTCGTTTGAGTAGGCCTGTCCCTCGCTATGATAAAATGGGAAACATTCACAGCGAGTGACAGTTCCTCTCACTTGAAGACGCACATTTGTGTCTCTCGCTCTTTTTTTTTTTTACTCCGAGTCCTTTTGTCAACGCATTTCCCTTTTTTTTTTTCTTTTTTGTACTTTTGATCTTTGGTGGCGCACTCTGGCGGCTGGCACCCCTCCTCCCTTGGCGAGCGAGTGAGCGTGTGTGGTGTGGCTGGTAGGCATGTCGGTGGCAGGGGGAAGCCAGCTGTCTGTGACTGGGTTCAGCTGGGGACCGGCTGTCCTCCTCACTGGCCCCAGTGCTCCAAGAGGTGACTCTGGCCGCTGGGATGGACTTTTCCTGGTGGGAACGGGATGTGTCTATGTGTCTATGGCTCTCTCTCTCTGTGTCTGTGTGCGTGTGTGTGTGTGTGTGTGTGTGTGTGTGTGTGTGTGTCTGTGCGTGCAGATGTCCTCATCTCCCAGCTCTGACTCTCTCTGAGTTGATCTTAGAGGCAGGGCAGGGCAGAGTTCTTCTCTGGCCCCCACTGAGCTGCAGTTGCTTTCACTTGCCTCCTCCCAAACTCCCAGAGACAGACTTTCTGTCTTTTATTTTTTTTAATATTTTTCCGCACTTACATAAACATTTATTTTGGCTTGTGTGTGTGTGTGTGTGTGTGTGTGTGTGTGTGTGTATGTGTGTGTATGTATGAATGAAACAGCAAGAGAGAGAGAGAGAGAGAGAGAGAAGTGAGAGAAAAAGAGAACTGATAAAGATGACAAGCACCTCGCACACCTGAACAGGGATGTGCACCTTGTCTTCTGGTTCATCGGGGGATTAGCAGCGATGAGGAGGATCCCCGAGCGCCTCTGTGCTTGTGCTGCGCGCGCCGCGCGTGTGTGCGTTTGTCAGCTGTTTATGTGTGTTTAGAGCTAGTCGCTCTCCTCTAATTAAACCCTCCTCTATCCCAGCCCCTCTCAGTAGGAGCCCGGCTCCACCACAAAAGCCCCTGCAGCTTCTGCCGCCCAGCGAGGAGCTCTCCCGTCTCGTCTGAAAGGCCTTATAATCTGCGGCGCCGCTCGTTAATGGCTCCTGCCGCAGCTGCTGCTCACCGGCTCAGGTGCGTCCGTGATTGAGGGGCCCGCGTCTGCGCACGGTGCTTTCCACCCCCCGCCCCGACGCTTTTACCTGCGGACGGCAGATGGCCCTGCCACCTGCCACCTTCCGTTAACAAGAGGCGCAATTACACGCCACTCCCGCCCTATCTCTGGCTTCTGCCGCATTAAGCCGTGTCTTTGTCGCCGCACTGCTTTGCAGCAGTCACCTGCTCTCGCACAGCAAACAGGAAGACTCTCACTTGTCAATTATCTGACACACCCACGAGGACCACATCAAACTTCTCACATATGCTTTGTATTGGTGGCCATTGTTCTGAAGTAGCTTTGGAATTCCCCAAGGATACTGTATATGTCGTTTCAGAAACTTTAATGAGCATTGGAACGTTTGGATTCATTTTATTGGTTAAGGCAGGAAAACCGTATCACTTTAACATCCCACATGCTCAGTCAACCCTTCTGTAGAGCTAGTAGCTATGAGGCATAAATAAACGAGATTCCGCACATCACGGGAACGTGCGCGAACGAACTGTGAGAGCTAATGACTGAGGATGAGATTTGAAGATGACTAAAGTAAGCCATCATGGGATAATTACCTTAATTATGCTGTCTTTGTCACTCATGGCACGCATGAAGCACTGCTTGACAAGAGGCTCTCTCCATACATAATTAAGCTTTGATTGACAGGCGTAATAAACAGGGTTTAAACGATACATACTGTGCACTGTTGCCAAGTGCTAAAGACAATGAATTAAATAAAAAAGTATGTCAGTGCTTCTTACTTTGTGTGCTTTCTAGCTAAAATGGGAAGGGAGTACTACTAGTTAAAAACAAAATTACTTTCATCCGAATATGCAAATTAGCCTTCAATGCCTTTGTTAAAAGGCCAGGTGGATGTCAGTTAATTGAAAGCGATAGCCACAAAGCTATGGCAGCGTGCTATTTTAACCGTGAAGCCCAGATGTGCTAATTATGGCCTTGTGAATGGGCAAATCGAGAGAACGACCATCAGAACTCATGTGGTAGAATGCGCTAAATAATTCACAGCACATAAAAAATAAGGTGATTTTGATAGCTGTCAAATACAAATAGGCTACTCTCATACAAGTTAATTGTTAAAGATGTCATCCTTAAATGAATGACTTAAGATACTAATTAAATTTAATTGTAAACTGTTTTACTTGTATCAGTTGTTGGAGTGAAATATGTTTGTCAACAGTAGAACAGGCTGGAGTAGCCTAATAGTTGATTTATTTTCTACTCCCCCAGACGCTGACTCTTTTGGATAATCAAAGATGAAAACAAACAAGGCTGACTCACTGTGAAGGGGGTCAGCCCGAGTTATACTGATATTTGGTCTGACTTGAAGAAAAGTACATTTCTTATCCAGTACTGCTGGCAGAGCCACAATAAACCAATATGAAAGTAGCCCTGATCCAGCTTCTCCCTCTCCCTTACACACCTCTCTGTAGAGGGCAGAGAAAAACCCAACATTTACTCAGTTTACGCCATAAATCCTCCGTGAAAAATTGTTACCGTCCAGCGGCCACCTTTGAGCCATACTCTGGGAGGAAGATGGGAGCGTTTTTGTGTCCTCCTGGGCACTAACAGCTGTCAGGAGATACACTGCCTTAGTAAGAAAGGGGGGATGGGCACTAGTCAGTGAACACTATAAGCAGAAGATGATTTTCCAAGCAGCACCATGTGACAGTCACAGTTGTACCTCAAAGTATTTACTCCAATCCACTGGGCACTTTTTCTTAATCACCTTCTATTAGAGATACGACCTTTTTATAGACTGATCTCTTTTTTATGTTTCAGTTTGTAGAGGTCAGAGAGATACCTTCATACCAAATATAGCTGAAGCAGACACGTGTATATTAGAGATTAGATTTTTTTTTCTCCTCACCACTTCTAAAAGTAATTTCGATGTGATAGTCAATGACACTCTATTTTAATCACTGAGGAATACAAGGACCACCGCTATGTTTAAATAATGATTTAATGCAAGTTTGGGGACACTGTAATGATGTAAATTTAGTCAATTTGTGCTAATGAAAAATATCTTCTTTTTTAAAACTACATTTTCATGGAGACGATAATGTGTTTTAAGAGGGTCAGTAGCCATTAACCTTCCATAATGAGGCACAGTTGGAAATATAGCCTTCAGGAGGCTGGCTTAAGGCATTACATCAGACTCTTTTTTTACCTAAAATATTACCTCAGCAGCAGATGCAGATTCCTGATTAAGTCATTACATTCATCCTCAGAGACGACTATACCATTACCACACAGACACAGAGAGAGAGAGAGACAGAGAGAGAGATAGATAGAGAGAGAGAGAGGGGAAAAATATTGGCAAAGAAGAAACACAGTCATCTATAAGATGTCCTTAATTGTAAGTGTGGTGAAATATCCTAGGTATGAGTCAGTCTAATTGTAAATTTCCTTTCGAGGGTGTTGTTGTTTACATCCTAGGGTGTTTTATGCCTAAGTTATTGACAACAGCCTACCTTTCCTCACTTTACTCCACAGAAAAGGAGAAACTTCAAAATATCCATCCTTGTTGTTCACTTTTGTTCTCGGTGATAGGCAGTTTAAAATGACAGCTCGCCTGTTTTATATCTTTTTCTTCTCCCTTCTCATTTCCGCTGTGTGCACAGTCTTCCTCCTTTGCTGTGCATTTCCATTCCGTCCCGGCCTCCCTGTAAAACGCATCAGTGCTTTCCAATAAACGGGGAGTTTTCCAGATTCATAACACACATCAAACATTGATTTGTTTTTATTGAAATATGAAGTCTCACTTTGATGAATGGGAACATTATGACACAGGAGATCAAAAGCAAGTCTGCGGGCATAGAGTTGAGGCATATGAAAGTCAGTTGCGATCGCTTCATTCATGCAGGAAGAACACATCAAGTCACGGACCCTCCTGAAAGAGGCCAGCTCCAGTGGTGAGTCACTGGCAGTGTGTCCACTCCATCTCATTGTCCTCGCTCAGTTTGGGGTGCACGTCACAAAGGGGTGCTAGCCTCGCTGACATTTAAGGGCAAGCTCTCCCCTCTCTAATCTGTAGTGACGCTTCGCCTGATCACCATTGAAAAGCTGTTGCAATTACATCAGTTAATCATGTAATATCAGTTCCCCCTCTTCAGCATGCCTAATGGCATTTGTTGGAGGCTCTGTTTGACTAAGTAATTTGAGCATCTTTCACTAAGGCACTCACATCTGCTGCCGCTCTCGGAGGCACCAGTCAAAAGACAGCAGAGCAACACCCTTACTTTGAGTCTTTTTTAAATTTGAACACTTTTTGGAATACTTTCTAAATGGCACCACCTCGCTTTATGTCTCATTCCCTCTCTCTCTCTTGCACTCTACTGTACGTCTCTCTCTCTCTCTCCGAGGGGGCTCCAATGGTTCCATGCTATCCATTTGTGGCTACATGCCCACCAAGTTTCGTGCACCCAGTCTTACCGGGAATCCTTGACAGAAAAAATGTCCTATATGCCTATAAACCTATATGACCGCTGCTTCGTTGCGCAAAGGTCATAATAACATAATATGATAGGGCAGAGATAAATACTCAGCTATTTGTGAAGTGATAGGGTTTGTTTGGCCTTTCTTGGTATATTGCATCTAGTCAATACTATGTGTGGGCACCAATGCCTTGAAAACACTTGCTGAGATATCACATGCACACACTCTCTCTCTCTCTCTCTTTTACACACACACACACACACACACATACACGCACACGCGCACACGCACACACACACACACACACACACACACACACACATAATCCAATCCCCTCTTTCAAAGCTATTTCTCTCGAGTAATCCTGCTTCTCATCCCACACAATATCCATTCTAAGAATATCCGAGAAACAATTTTTGATCTGAAGTTTACCTGAACCCATCCCATTAAGCGGAGGTGAATTAATTATGTCTCGTTCAATGGGCCGCCGATTTCCCATTTAGTTTCAATGCTCGGGCTAGCATACATCCAATCCAACTGCACATACAAGATTTTGATCCAAGATTAGACTCCCTTTTGTATGTGGAAATGGAATCGAAACATCTGAAAGCTCATTTTCTCAGAGCTTACCTTTATGAAAAGCCTTCACCTCGGCAGAAAGATGATTGCCAGAGCCAGATTACAGGGATGTACTTCAAATGCATGATGCATGGAAATGACAGGTATCATGAAAGAGAGCATGTCTCAATTAGAGAGGAGAAAAAAAGGCCTTGGTGTTCTGGCATCAACCCTGGCTCAGTTACTTTCCGCGGCCTTTCCTCTGAAGAAGTGATCTATGTAAACAGTGCCACTGAAGTGCCATCCATATCAGCCTAGTGATTAATAAATAATGTTTAGTTTATGATTGCACTGAGCTTGTATACAGACCTTCTCTTTATGTGGATAATTGATTAACATTTAGCGTTTGGGTACATAAGCAAAGTGTGAAAATGGAAAATCAATTCTAAGCTATTGGCAAGCTCTACTCTGTCACTGCAAAAATACATTGTTTTGTTGTGTGTGTGTGTGCGTAAGAGGAAAAGAAAACAACAATCCAATTGCATCCTTTATGGCCGTCCCACTGTCTCTCACTGTCAATGAGATGACCTTTATCAATGATTATTACAACAACGATGACCATAAACAACTCACTTTATTTCCCACAGAAGAGTTGACTTGGAGAAAATGTCAGTGTGATCTGAGAATGATTGAATTCAAGCTGTGACGGTGGGACTACTGGTTGTGCCGGCTGGCCAAGAGAGGTTGGTGTATCAATCCAGTCTGTGGGTTGGAGATGAAACGACTTAGTCTGGATGTGGCTGTGCAATGCATTGGTTTTGATACAGCACAATGGATTGCAGCAGTGTGGGGACTTAGCAGAATAAATACACTCATCATAATGTCAAGTGCATCCATCTGCATATTTTAGTGATACAGTATTTTGACGTATGACTTAATTATGACTAGACAGAAACACTTCTTTCTATACATCATTACTGCACAGTACAATTTTGGCCACATAGCCCTAACCTTAACCATTATATTGCAGTGCTTTATGTACTGCAGTACCATGTATGATATGGAACAAAATTAAATCACATAATGGATTGTTCTCCTTCTGCTACAAAAAAACATGTTTGCACCCCAGTATGGGCAAATAGTATAGATAGATAACAAAAATGCAACTATCCCACCAATATCTCTGGACTATTTTAATGCTGTAAAGATGTGGTAATAGATCAGCTCCTCTGTAGTAGTCCATCTAAACTAGCACAGGGACCCAGCAAAGCACAATCCAGAGCATCTAATTAAGTGCTGTTGTATTCACTCCAAACTATCCACTGACGAGCACCCAGTTCCATAATGGTTCATCATTGCGCTGGATAATGTTTGCGAATTCAAATAAGCTCCTCCACTCTTTCCTTTCACCATTAGCCAACACTAGCCTCAGAGAAGACTCCCATTCCCGCTCTCTCACGCGCAGCATGTGATACGCCTGGCTGTGACTTTCTCTGTTGTCTGCGGAAGCTTTTCATTATTATTATTGTGCAAAAGCAGGTTGAATTATTTAAACACCATTTGTTTGTTCCCTTTGTTGTTTCTATTGCTCTGCCATTTGCATATATATTCCCCGGTTGGTGTGATTGTGAGTGTTGCTGCGCGCGCGCGCGCGTGTGTGTGTGTACGTGGAAGTGGTTTTGTCTGAATAGACGCGTCTGTGTGTGTGTGTCTGCATGTTCTATGTGTGTACCTGAGACAGTGCTCTACTCGTACCCCAGGTGATGATGTGTCTGTGTTTGGCAGTTACTGGAAAGAACAGAAGAAGTGTGGAAGAGGCGAACTCCAGGAGACTGCAGTGTTTAGTAATAAGCCATTTGGCAAAGCTCGGCAACCGTTCGCACCATCCAAGAAGCAGGCTGGCTGAGACGCCATATCTAAATTATACTCACCTCCCACAGACTGAGGCCACAGGGCTCTGACACGCCTAAATGTGTGTGTGTGTGTGTGTGTGTGTGTGTGTGTGTGTGTGTGTGCAAGCATAGTGTGATATGTTTGTGTCTGTATTATGTGTGTGTGTGTGTGTGTGTGTGTGTGTGTGTGTGTGTGTGTGTGTGTGTGTGTGTGTGTGTGAGTTTCCATTTGCATGCAGGGCTTATTCTGCAGGAGGGAAGGGCGGTTTCACTCTTCTTGGCAGTGTCCCTCTCCATCGCCTCCCTGTGTCCGTCTCTATCAGGTGCCCGCTGGATGCCACCCTGGCTCCGGGCAGATCAGCCCCGACTGGGAGCGGCTGTCTCTGCTGGCACGACGGGCCCAGCTCCATATCACATCCCATCTATCTGCAGCCACACCAGGGGAAGCAGATATTTGCTTTCAGGGAGCAAAAAGATAAATAAATAAATAAATAAATAAATAAATAAGAAATGGATGAGCATAACACATCACTTCCCCCAAGTGGCGACATCAGGTGAGCGGGGGGTGGGGAGGGAGAAAGAGAGGGAGAAAGAAAGAGACAGAGAGAGAGAGGGAGAGGGAGAAAGAGATAGAGAGAGAGAGAGAGAGAGGCCAGGAGGACAATTTTGGACATCTCCGGATTGAATCATTTCTCCACGGTCGAGAGGCCCACACATAGCTCACTCAGGCGCGGTGTCCAGGTAAATCAATTCTCTCCCATTCATTACCAGGGGCCCACTCCAGGGCCATCCGCCTGACAGCAAATCTGCATCTCTCCCTTTTTTTTCTCTTCCTTTTTTTTGATGGATTGCAATTGAGGGAGGGAGAGAACAGGAAAGTGAAAAAGAGAAAAAATGAGCCACCAAGTGAGTGCAAGTGAGAGAAAGAGAGAGAGAGGGAGAGAGAGAGAGAGGGATAGAGAGAGAGAAAATAACGAGTGAGTGAGAAGCTGATTAGAACCTCCACGTTGCCAAGGAAACCACAAGGAGTCAAAAAGGGGCTAAAAAAAACGTCCCCCCTCCCTCCTCCTGCCATCTTCCCTGTGTGTGTGTGTGTGTGTGTGTGTGTGTGTGTGTGTGTGTGTGTGTGTGTGTGTGTGTGTGTGTGTGTGTGTGTGTGTGTGTGTGTGTGTGTGTGTGTGTGTGTGTGTGTGTGTGTGTGTGTGTGTGTGTGTGTGTGTGTGTGTGTGGAGGGAAGAAATAGAAGTGTCAGGACGGAGAGCTGTCACTCATCCACCCACTCTGTGCCTGCAGCATGAGAGGCTGTTTACTGCCATGGGGCCGCCGCTGCATTACATGAGAGTGGCTTTTATGGTGCGCCATCATAAGTAATGGCACATAACGCTCATCACAGATTGATGAGTGCAGTGTGTGTGTGTGTGTGTGTGTGTGTGTGTGTGTGTGTGTGTGTGTGTGTGTGTGTGTGTGTGTGTGTGTGTGCATACATACGTGAGTCAGCATGTGTGTTTGCCTGCCAATGAAGAAAGAGAGAGTGTGAGAGAGAGAGTGTGTGTGTGTGTGTGTGTGTGTGTGTGTGTGTGTGTGTGTTTTGTATTTTACCTGCATTCTTTGCCAAAGCAATCTCATCATCAGAATGAGACTGCACAGAAAGACTTTCACCATAGGGGATTAAGACTGGGATGAAGACAGAAACAAACAGGAGAGAGAGAGAGAGAGAGAGAGAGAGAGAGAGAGAGAGAGAGAGAGAGAGAGAGAGAGAGAGAGAGAGAGAGAGAGAGAGAGAGAGAGAGAGAGAGAGAGAGAGAGAGAGAGAGAGAGAGAGAGAGATGAGAAATAAGCACTGGTTATTCATTACCAGGGAACCCGAGTGAGGGGCTCCCGATCGATCTGTTAAATGAGAAAGTTCTGGAGACTTGGCCAGACTCCTGAGGACCTGTGAACGATCACCCCAAATTTGCTGAGAGTGTTTGGCAGCAAAGGAGAACAAAGACATGAGAGAGAGAGAGAGAGAGAGAGAGAGAGAGAGAGAGAGAGAGAGAGAGAGAGGGGAGAGAAGACAAAGAGATAAATGCCAGGACTGCGAGGAAATATTGGAGGGGAGGAAAGACAGAATCCGAGAAAGTGTTGAAATCTGTTTCATTTGGACGGCCTTGTGTATAATCCATGTTGATAGTCAGAACAGAATGATCGTGCATGATATGATGGCTAAATCAATGCCTACATACAATATCTATTAATTGCTGAACAGCTTACATTCAGTAGATTAAAATATTTAAGTAAAATATGAATAAAACACTTTGCTAGCAATCAGGCTTTTCCATACAACACTGACTCATGGCATACACAGAGTGTCGGGAATCTCTTCAACTTCTAAAAATAGTGCGCACACAACTTTAAACACGGCATCGTTGCCATGGCGACGTGTGCGCCACGGTTCAGACAGGAGCATTGAGTGGCACAACAGGAGGACCCGGGCACATAAAAACGCAGCGCGCGGAGAAGCCACTCCTCCTGGCACCCCCACCTGTGTGTTAACAGCCTCTGAGGCGGCTAATCCTATGGAGAATAATAATCATTAGCCTCCAGCCCACTGCGCCCAAACACAGGCCGCTCCCATGACAAAATGAATCAATGTGTCACGTAATTGCTTGGGTGACCTTTGGTGATAAGAGACAGTGGTTTATTTGCTTTGTGAAATCTTTATCACTCGCTGCCACTCTTTGTCTCACCTTTATTTATCTGCCTCCTGCCTCTCTCTCTCTCTCTCTCTCTCTCTCTGTGTCTCTCTCGCTCTCTCTCTTCTACTCATTCCGTTGCGCCATTCCCTGTCATTAATTTTCACCACTAAGCCACTTAGTCTGACTGTCCTCTTCTTTCATTTCCTGATCAGGAGAAGATTTCTGCTTCAGTGTGTGTGTGTGTATGCGTGTGTATGTGTGTGCTTGAGAATGTGTGTGTGTGTGAGTGAGAGAAAGAGTGGTTGTGTGTGCATATACATATGCATACTGTAGTGTCAGTGCATGCATGTGTGTGTGTGTGTGTGTGTGTGTGTGTGTGTCAGTGTATTTGTGTGTGTGAATGTGTGTGCTTGCTCGCATTTGGATGTGTTTTTATACACTTGAATGCACATGTGAATGTCAGGCACACATTGTCACGGTCAGAGCAGAGCTGCTTAAATGCCTCGCTGTTTGTTCCCTCTCTCCTCTAATCTCTCATCGCTTCTCCTCCTCCTTCTCTAGCTCTTCCTCCTCCTCCTCCTCCTCTTCCTCCTCCTTTACTTGCAGCTTAACAGTGAAGATGGCGTCCTGCTCTCAGCTCAGCTCAGACCAGGCTTGGCTAGAGAGAGACTCTCGGATCACCTGCGTTCAAAGGGCAAACTCGCTACCCTCTGATCTACGTGACCCTGTCTTCAGACAACCATGCAGATCTCTCTTTCAAAATGGCGCTGAACACACAAGTAGAGATGCTGGCTCTCCACTGGCCTTCTGCTGAGGCCTTTGTGGTCTCATTCCACATAAAAGGCACCATCCCTAGTAGTACATATTAGCCAATGGCACTAGCGCGTCTAGTATTATCATCAGCAGTATTGTAGTTTGCAGTTCTCACTCTGGTCTAGTAAACCACCCCCCTGATTAAAGAAAAAATGTGTACGTAAAAACCAGCGCCCATTTCTCCACCCTCACATGTGGAGTTGCTGTTGGTGTGTACAGTAGGTGTTGGTGTTGGTGTAGGTGTACAGTAGGTGTTGGTGTAGGTGTACAGCAGGTGTTGGTGTAGGTGTACAGTAGGTGTAGGTGTACAGTAGGTGTTGGTGTAGGTGTACAGTAGGTGTTGGTGTTGGTGTAGGTGTACAGTAGGTGTTGGTGTTGGTGTGGCGGAGTTGGCAGTGTCCGCTCTCTGTATGTCTTCATTATATCTACTGATACTGACTGAGAGCTTTTTTGTGAGGAAACAGCAATTTCGTCCAAGTTGCGCGCGCGAGGCCCTGCCAGGCTTTCTGTCTGCGAGGCGCGGAGAGCTGGAAAGCGGCTTGGTCAGCATCCTGCAGGAGGGGGAGTGTCAGCAGTCCCTCCCCGTGGACGCTGTGTCTGGCCCAGCGGACGCGCTCGGCTCCAAAAGCGCACCGGCCGCTCTGGACGGCTCTGAAGCCCCAGGCACTTGGCACGCGCGCTTTCCGTTGTGTGTAATCATTGTTTTTGGAATAGGAACCAGAGGCTGTTTTACTGTGTGTGTGTGTGTGTGTGTGTGTGTGTGTGTGTGTGTGTGTGTGTGTGTGTGTGTGTGTGTGTGTGTATGTGTGTAGCTGTGTATGAGTGTTTGTTTGTTTGTATTATCTGAATGAATGTGTGTGTGCGTGTACTGTATGTGTGTGTGTGTGTGTGTGTGTGTGTTTAAATGTGTGTTTGTTTGTATTATCTGAATGAATGAGTATGTGTTTGTGTATGTGTGTGTGTGTTTGTGCATAATGTCTGACTGAGTGTGAGTACAGTATGTGTATGTGTATCTCTGTGTGTACGTATGCGTGTGTGTCTGTGTGCATATCTGTGTAGGACACCAGCATGGATTATTCATCTCTGTATGTATCTGCACGGTTCTGTTTTATGGCTCACTTCCAGAGCCTTGTGGAGCACAAAGCCAAGCCCCTCCAGATGAGTGTGTCGTGTGAGTAAAGTGCTGTCCATCTGCACACACACTGCCCCGTCCACCCCCCACCCCCCACCCCCACCGTCCACTTCACGCGGCCCCGTTCCTCCTTCCTCCGTCCTCTCCGCTCTACCTGCGCGCCATAACCGCCGGCTAAATTAATTGGATTAATGTTTGTGCCGGCAGGGCTGAGACACGGGGCCCAATCTCCACACAATCCGTTTGGAGCTGTCAGCCGGCCAGCTGTGGGGAGCAGATGGGGACCGCTCACGCTCCGCCTTGCCGCTTCCCCGCCGCCGCCGCCGCCGCCGCTTCTGCTGCCGGGTGCCCGCCTGCCTGACTGCCCATCCACACACACTCAGGTGACACACACACGCAGCAGGTGAGACACACGCGCAGGTGACACACACACTCAGGTGATATACACATGCGCTGGCTGCTGCCAGCTCTGGATGGTATGGAACTTGCAGCCTGGAAGGATGAGGGTGTTTCTCATCGAAAATAAAAAGTGGTGTGTGTGTGTGTGAGCGCGAGTGTGTGAGTATGTGTTTTTGTATGTGTGTGTGTGTGTGTGTGTGTGTGTGTGTGTGTTAGACAGAAATGCACCAGAGGTAATAAGGCTGTGCAGATGAATGGAGATGTTGTGCATTTGTACTGTTGCTTCGCTAATGCTATTAGCATGCGATACACTATTCATTTGAAAAGCCTGTGGAGTGGCCTCAAGGGTCTGTATATTATATTCTCTGCCCTGACATGAGCTTTCAGCTTTCTTGATGTATTTGTCATTTACACCGGTGTCGCATGTTAAATCTTCCTCCGGTGGCAAGCTCTTACTGTGGCCACTGGTGTGGGGAGGAACTAAAGTGATTTGTTGTTTGGCGCTGCAAGTCCCTGTGAGGAGCGGTAATGGACCGCGGCTCTTCAAAGTGACTTCAATATGTCATAACGGCCCCAGACTGCCATGCAGCGTTGCTTACTCACCAGAGTCCTGGGCACAGATGGCCAGCACACTCCAACAACTTGGCGTGCGATTGGACATGAACGCTTTCCAGGAGACACCCCCCCCCCCCACCGCCCACCCCCAACCACCACCACCACCACTCCCTCTCTCTTTCTTAAGATTAGCCATTCATAGTTTCATAGAAAGATGGCCGCTGACTGCGCTCTCTGTGTATCGATGTTGGCACAGCTGCGAGCGAGGGACATGGAGTTAAAGTCAAAGCACTGCCAACTTCCCTTTGTGAAAGGGGTGGGATGTCTGGGGTTCAACTCTTCACCTCTGCGGAGGAGACACATCCACGTCGTGAATATTTCAGGCCGGTTCCACGGCACTAAATAGCTCACATTAGTGCTGCATTATTTAGTGTAACAACACAGACGTGAATGGGGGGGGGACACTTGCGTTCTGCTCGCTCCCCCAAAATAGAAGGTGTCTGACCTGTTTTCCATAACGGTGCGCTGCCGGGATCTCTGGAGACGGCACTTAGCGGCGGCTCAGTCGCTTCATCAAGGGCTGCGGCGCTGGAGAAAGGTCAGCGCTCCTTAGGTACGGTGACTCGACGGAGCCCGGCTTTAGCACCAGTCGCTTGGCATCAGCCCATCTCACACGATGCGTCTATTCTCATCAGACGCTCCTCTGTGCTCTGTTTGGTGACAAAAGCGGTGATCGCGAGCGGCGTCCATGTTCGCTTTGGCGCTCCCGTAAGGAGACAGATGTAATGCAAAAGCTCTCAGGTGCTCAGTGGGTGCTTATGAGGAAGACACTTGAACTCGGCATACTTCATTAAATTGCACTATAGACGTGCGTCCTTAGAAAACCTAATGACAGTATTTAACACACAGAGAGAGATGGGGTGTTGCTATATTTGTATGATCTCAAAGCAACTGTTCTTTGAACTGCTTAAATGAAATATCACTCATACCACAACATTATAGGCCCTATACTAAACATTGCCAGCTTTACACAGTGACATATCAAAAGAGACACATTTTCAGCAACAGTTTCAGCAAGTGCTTCCTGTCTGGGGGAGTTTCTCTGCGTTGTCAGTTCCTACCTGGCACTCTCATTATTTATCTTGATTACACTGCGGATGCCAGAGCACCTGACGGGGCCGATGCCAACGTGACGTCCTTGTATCGGGGAAATTGTTATAAACATGTCAAATTTACTCAAACTTCCCTTCAGCGCTGGGTAAATAGTGGGTGAACACATCTGGGTGTGCCGGCGCTTCCGTAATTGAAAAACAGTCGGGGTAACACGTCTCACCGGGCTCGTGAGCAGATGGCCGAGCTGCTCTGGGATTGATGTCTGCAGGGTCCCGGGGGATCAAATCTCCCATGGATCCCACTCGCACAAACTGCCTTCCATCTTAATGAGAATCGGATTGTGCGTGGGCAGCCTTTGTTTTTTTTAGCCCTTTTTTTCCCTCCAGCAGCAGCAAGTTGGTCGGCTCACTCTGGCGGGCGAGCACACACACGAGACACACATGAACACACATAGACATACACATATAGACAGGCACACACATACACACACACACACACACACACACACACACACACACACACACACACACACACACAGGCACACACAGACACTTATACACACACCTACTCACATTAGCACACTTATACAGTATATATGTACACATGTACTGTACAGGCACTACTTTACTCTGGCGGGCGAGCACACACACGAGACACACATGAACACACACATAGACACACACATAGACAGGCACACACACACACACACACACACACACACACACACACACACACACACACACACACACACACACACACACACACACACACACACACTCATACACACACATACTCACATTAGCACACTTATACAGTATATATGTACACATGTACTGTACAGGCACTACTTTAAGAAGAGGTCACTGTAATGTGCATCACCCAATAGATGAACCCTGTTGCTGTTGCTGTTGTTATGGCTGAGAGCACTCTCTCTTGCTGACTGAGCTGGAGTTCATTAAGCAGCTAGGAACCAAAGGTTAGAGAGGCTGAGCCCTGTCCTGAACCCACCCCTCCTCAGCGGTCGGGGGGTGATGGGGGAGGGGGAGGGTGCTGTCAGGGAGAACGAGGGAGAGAAAAAGAGAGAGAGAGAGAGAGAGAGGGAGAGAGAGAGAGAGAGAGAGAGAGAGAGGGAGACGGAGGAGAAAAGGCCCAGATGAATAGTAGATGGAGCGAGAAGGTCTGAGGGTTCACTCACACACACGAGGTCAGACAGTGACAGAGTGGCTAGCTTCCAAATGGATGCCCGGCAGCGTCCATAGCAATTAGTCTTCCTCTCCAGCTCTTCCCAGCAGAGCCCAGCGGAGCGCCGGGAGTCTCCCCACCTCCTCCCAGTACGCCCTCCGTCACGACTGGATGCAATGGAACTCGGCTACAATTGTGCCGAAACACAACACAAGCACCAGGCCACACTAAAATGGCTCTTTCATCCAGTTGGGCTCTCAGCAGATTTGATTCAGTGCTGTGTTGTGCGGGAGACTCCTGAGGTGTGCAGCGGACTGACTTGTGTTGGAGTTTAGCTCCCCGTCAGGCGGAATGGGAGAGCAATTCTGTTTTTTGCTTCAGCAAAGTATCATCTCTGTGGTGAGAGAGAGGGGGAGAGAGAGAGGGAAGAGAGAAAGAGAGAGAAAGAGGGGGGGGGGGGGGGGGGGGTGAGAGACAAGCCCAAAAACTATGCCCTTGTTATTTCAGTCTCAAGTCCAAAATTTTCCTTCCAGTGTTTAGACCTTGTTATTAGAATATAGTCAAGGAAACACACAGACACCCGTACATGGGAACACACACTCTGGAAACAACGCGCACACACACACACACACACACACACACACACACACCTACACACCTACACACACACACACACACACACCTACACATACACACCTACACCTACACACACACACACCTACACAAACCTACACACACACACACACACACACACACACACACACACACACACACACATAAAGAGGGGTAGAAGGGAGGCTGAGAAACAAAAGCAGCACCTGTCCTGGAGAGTGCTTTCTGCGGCGCGCGTGTGAGTGTGTGTGTAGGGAGGGTTGCGCGGCGCGCAGCATCACTTCCATTCATTCTCCAGCGCAAACAAGGCCAGGAGCCGCCGGCACTCCCCCGAGAGAGCTGCAGCAGATTGGGCCCGCACCGCCACCGCCCCTGACAGGTGGCTAATGAGAACCAGGGACGGCAGAAACAAACACACACACACACACACACACACACACACACACACACACACACACAGTCACAAACACACATGAATACCGAGACACTTGGAGAAAGAAAAAAGCATCAACACACACAAACACACTCTTCACACCTGCTTGATCCCCTGGCGGTGATAGGGGAAAAAAAAGAGAAAAGAAACGAGAGGGGGGCTCTGATTGTTCTGGCAGATCGGCAGCCAGGCATAACTGCTCAAGATGGGATGGTGTATCGCAGCCAAGAGCCGCTCCCTTTTAGAGTCAATACCTTCAAGTGAAACAAATGGACTGGAGAGAGAAAACTCAACAGCCCAACTTCACATCACAACAAACAGGCAACACTCAAGGCTGCAGCCGCCACTGCAGATGAGAAGGGGGGGGGGGGGGGGTCACACCTGGGAGCGAGGCCAGAGCAGCCGGTAGCGGGGCAGAGCTGGGCCGGATGTGGGCCGTATCCACCGAACACACAAGCAAGTACACACACACACACACACACACACACATAATACACATTCACACACACACACTCACGCACACATATACACGTACACACACGCACACACACACACACACACACACACACGCACACATACTGTACACACACACACACTCACACACACACACAAGCACACATACTGTTCACACACACACACACACACACACACACACACACACACACACACACACACACACACAGCCGCCATCTGGTGTGCTTCGCCTGTGTGGAATCTTTAGTTTGAAGTGTATGCAGTAAGTGGCTAGTGTCTAATGTGTTTGGAGATCAAGGTCAAATGCACCTCAGTTATGTTGAGGTGTTTAAACACGGTAACTTTGTTTTGACCTTGGCGTGATGATGATAATGATGATGACGATGGTGGTGGTGGTGATGGCAGTGGTGATGATTGGGACGATGAGGATGAGGATGATGAGGAGAGGGAGGAAGAGGATATCGGCAGGCATGATGAGTGCTAATTGTTTATGTGGGTAGTTCATCATGACTCTGACCTTTTCATGATGATCAATCAATGTCATCCTCATCATAATCATTATTGACTACAGCTCAAGGCTGTAAAGATAAATGGCTTTCAATCTGACCATCATCACCACCGCCAACACCAGAGTACCATCACCATCCTCAACAGTGTGGCTCTTGGTATTGTCAGCATTATTTACATTCCCTGTAAAGGTTGTTGCATGATTGCCTCATTGCCATGCAGGAAGTGGTGTAGAGAGAGAGAGCAGGAGAAAGAGAGAGAGAGAGGGAGTGAGAGAGAGAGAGAGAGGGGGGAGAGAGAGAGAGAGGGGGAGAGAGAGAGAGAGGGAGAGACGTAGAGAGAGCGCACCCTGGTTGTTTATCTGTGAAGAGGGCTCTGAAGGATGAGTCTGTGAGGCCTGCGCTCCGTATTCACCTCCCTCCCTCTCTGCCAGTCAGCCCGGCCCGATGCATCAGCTCTGTCAGACAGTCCAGCTCAAACCCACTCTGTTTCTGTCTCAAAACTTCCCCTGACAGTCATTCCCCCTCCCTCTCCACCTCCAGTGAGTGTCTGAACTTACCAACTTTCCGAGGGACCCTTGAACCATTCTCAAGCCATTTACTTCAGAACAGCCATCATTCAACTTGGAAAAAGACAAATGGATTGGGGGGGATACAAAAACAACAACAAACTCCAAATAAAACACGTCCGACATACATCACAACAACCCGCTCAAGGTTGTCAAAATATGGCCATCTCTTCTCTGCGGTCAGCCCACTATAGCAGAGTAGCCTCAGATGCTCCGTGAGCAGCAATGAGCCCTCAGCCTGGGTTAGGATCATCTGTTGCTACGCTAACTGGCACGAGACCAGCCACAACACTGGACAGCGACCATGTGCAACGGTTAAAGAAGGCACTCTCACCCAACTCCATTAGCACCATCACAGAGATGGCAGATTCCATCTGGGCCTCCTCATACGCATCCAATTTCAGTGCCTCCTTTGGCATAGAGAAGACTGCAGCCCCCAAACCAACTGCCACCACCTCCCCCCTCACCAACAAGCTTCATTTTTTTTCAAGTGTGTGGAATGGGGAAAAACACACTTAAGAGTCCTGGAGTGGGTTGATCGAAGAGTGTGTGGAGGCAACTTGTTCCGTGAAGTTCTCTCCCTCTAGTCGTCTTCCACTGCCAAATGGACCCCCCCCCCTCTCTCTGACGTCTGGCGCCCTGGGGTGGATGGAGCTGGAGTGGGGTCCTCAGGGCCGGGGAGTGGGAATGCTGCACCTGCTGCTCCACGACTCCCAGCCTCCAGATGAGGCCCTGGAGGGGAGAGAGGAGCCAGAGGAGAGGAGCAGGGAGGAGGAGCTGGAGGAGAGGAGGAGGGAGGAGGAGAGGAGGGAGGAGAGGAGGAGATGAGGGAGGAGAGGAAAGGAGGGGGCAGAGAGGAGCCGAAGGAGAGGAGGCAGAGAGGAGCTCAAGGAGAGGAGGAGGGAAGAGAGGAAGGGAGAGGGCAGAGAGGAGGCGGTGGGGCAGCTAGAGGAGAGGAGATGAGGGGGCCTGCTGCTTTTCCTGTCTCCCCTACCCTGCATTGCCCCTTTGGCAACACAGGCTTAATGCTCCTTTCTCGCCCACATAAAGTGGCTCTCAAACTGCACACACACAAACACACATACACAAACACACACATACACACTCAAGCACACTCTCACACACACAGGATCATACACGCACATCAACACATAAACATAGTCACGTGCACACACACACACACACACACACACACACACACACACACACACACACACACACACACACACACACACACACACACACACAGTTTCACACAGTCGGGGAGAAAGATTTGAGACAAAAAGTGGATGGCGCGCTCCTGATGAGGTAACTGCTGCCAATTGAAAATGCCAACAAACAAGAGCCCCATGCAGCTCAGAGGAGCCATCTTTAAGAGCGCTCATCTCCCCGGCTCCCAACTGCAGTCCTCCAAGGGGCCATGGCGGCCTCACGTAGCAACACAACAATAGACAAAACACAGAACTTCAGACAAAAGAGAACCATAATAGCAACAATAAAAAAGACCATATAAATATATATATAGAAATGAGATGCACATTTTTGACAAAAGAATGTGTTGGTATTATGTATTACCAGGATGTAACAATACACTCTGCACTCAAGGTAAAAATGGCTTATTGTCTTTTAATGGCAAGTATTCAATGGAAAGTAATTTGTCTGTCTATAAATGGTTAATTAAATAACTCTTCTGAAGTTCCACAATGTTGCTGTGACTGAACTAGCTGTGCGTGTGGAGCTAGATCGAGCTCCCCCCACCCCCCCCCCCCCAAAAAACAGACCAAACAAAAGTAAGTCAGCTAATAATAAATATCCTGATGCTGTCTTCCCATTTATGAGCATCATAAAAGTTACATTAACCAAACCATCAATAATAAATTCTGCACAAGTCTACACTGTAATCATTAATAGGCTTAATATTTTATTAAAGCACCCAGGAAAAATAAAAAGGCCATGGTGTAACGTCGGAGCACTGTTCTAATTATCTTTGCTGATTGCCCTTGGGATCAAGAGATAGAAGAAGAAGAGAGCGAGAAAGAGAGAGAGAGAGAGAAGTCAGAGAAAGAGAGAGAGAAAGTTCAGTGCCACAGAGACAGTTACATGCGTCTGGAGACACTGTCTGTGCTTGTTATGCCCTGATCAGAGGCTGAGTGGCCAGTCTCCGGGTCCGTGTCCCACATGCCTTACACAGACACTGTGGAGCCTCACTACATGCCCGCATACACAAGGGGCCAGACTGCAGCAGGAGGGCTGGTGGAGCTACTGTGTGTCTATGTGCAGTCTGTTGAAATAATCACAGCAACTGTTACAAATGATAGGCATATGAACAAATGGAACAACACACATGTACAACAACTACATCTATGGTGTTTGGCTAGCATGTCTCCATGTCTCCACAGCACTCCCCAAATGCTTGTAGACAGTCTTGTAGACAGCCAATGTCCTACTTGGTACTAGGCTAAGTTGTTGCTAACAATTGCACCATGTCACGGAACAGGCAAGACAATGAGACAAGGTATGAGACAGCAATCCTAGCCAAGTTTCTCCCCTCCCTCTCCCTGACTCGCCATGAAGCCCTGCCCCTCATGTTAGGCTGTTGTAGATGCTAACAATGAACAAAGACAAGAATTACCCAATATTGTGGTTATTGTCAACATATTGTGATTGCATTGGCACTCAAATGCAGACAACACAGAGATTTTTTGTGTTTGCCACAGCTCCATAAATACACACCAAACAATACCAAATCAAAGCACATTGCTCCAGAACAGAGGTTCAATCCACTAAGGCCATGAAGATTTTATTACTTCTGTGATTACAACAAAAATGTCATTATGAAAAGCTATTATAAATTCATACTCTCTCTCTCTGTCCTCTCACTCTCTCTCTCTCTCTCTGTCTCTCTCTCTCTCTCTCTCTCTCTCTCTCTCTCTCTCTCTCTCTCTCTCACACACACACACACACACACACACACACACACACACACACACCCCAAATCCAAGCCAGCATGCAGTTCTTGTCCAGCTATTCCCATTTGCCGAGCAGCCTTTGCGCTGAGGCGTGCACTGCTGCAGACGTCCTGAGATGAACTTGTGGCGGGGAGCGGGAGCGAGGAGCGAGGAGCGAGGCCGATGAGAGGTGAGGGGGCTGGTGTGAACTCATTTGCCTGATTCATCTGCATTCCTACGTGCTCACTCGTGGCCCTGCTCCTGAAGGGGGCTGTGCTAATCCATCCACCCATGGCCGCTCACACACACACACACACACACGCTCTCATCCCATTAATGACCAGCGGGGACGAATGGGGCACAGACCGAGGTGCGTTGCCATTATGATCGTTCATTTTAAATGTAGTGTTAACTGGAGGGTATACAGCCAGTACATGGGTGTAGCATGATCCACTCCTGTGTCCTATCTTGCTCTCCATGCTAGGCTAACAGGCCTGGGCCCTGGCAGAAATGGTCGTGTGTGTGTGGTCAAGGAGCTTGTGTGTGCACGTGGATGTCGTGGTGATGCACCTGCACACACTACTGGCCGAAGGAACAGGACACAGAGGAGGAACACAAACACAGAAGAGCTCACCTGTGCCAGTAGTCATCGACACAAAAAGGCGGAACATCTCCAGATGTTGCATCAGGTCTGTTAATGATGCATCCTGAGCAGTGCCAGGGTACCTGTATATCTGCCCATCATCTACTGTATGTTTGTGTGTCTTTGTGTGAGTGTGTGTGTGTGTGTCTTTGTTTGTGTGTGTGTGTGTGTGTGTGTGTGTGTGTGTGTGTGTGTGTGTCTTTGTGTTCTTTGTGTGTGTGCATGTCTTTGTGTGTGTGTGTGTGTGTGTGGGAGGGTGCAAAGTGGGTTCTGGGAGAAAAGTACCAGGGGGCTGGTGGTTTTCTGTGAGAAAGAGCCTGCCAGCCTACTCCCCAGTCTCCCTGATGGACGGATCAGTCTTTTTTTAGATTGGAGTAGCAATTTGTAAATGAGTGACAGGGCAAATCATGGCTTTCATGACTGCATCATCACTGCTCTCCGAAAAGTATGGGAAACGCCGTGCAGTGGAGTCTTTCTCAACTTAAAAAAAACGAGGTTCCTTTCTTGCCCTTCCTTTAACCCTCATTACAGAAAAAAAAAGTCTATTATGGCTGGGCAGATCTGTCCATCCATTAAAGCGCTTCTTTTTAAAAGGAGATTACTCAGCGCAGTTGGAGGTGTTCTAAAAGCCAATTATTATTTTATTTCTGACAGCTCGCAGCCAGAGCAGGGGTACTCCACCAAATCATCTCCAAGAACAGCCTGTGCCTACACCCGCAGTCACCTGCCCTTATTCAATATGACATCTCTCTACCTCTCTCTCTCTCCCTCTCTCTCTCTCTCCCTCTGATTCTCTCTGTTTATCACTCCCTCTCTGTGTTTGTGCTCTGTGTTGTTCGCAGGCAGGGACATGCATGTAAAGACTCCCTATTAGAAAGACATGGCATTGGTGAGGAGAGGCGACGACACTCTTCATTGATGAAGGGTAGAAGAGGGAGAGCATAATTAAAGCTAATTACATCTCAATGGCCGTAATCTCGTCTCCCGAATGTTCAAGGGAAACTGTAATTCTGTCACAATTACACAAAAAGGAAAATTGCACGGTTCAGGGACCGAACAGCACTCGCTCCAGCGCTGGCGTCTGAGTGCTGTTTTTCTTTCTTTAGGGAAGAGACAATGAATGCTCTTAATGCCACCAGAGGAGCAACAGATGAGTGTGGAGAGGCAACACAAACAACAAACACTTATTTGCTCATCAACCTCTTTTCACTGGAAATCTGAGGTGCCTCCTGGTCTCCTTGGTCACAAACACAAACAAACACACACACACACACACACACAGACACACACACACACACACACACACACACACACACACACACACACACACACACACACACACACACACACACGTACTGTACACACACTTACTGCATACGCCCACTTTTTAGCCTGGAAATGCTCTTCTGCTTTCTGTTTCCATGGATTTAATTTTTTTTGTATTTTTTAAGACCGAATTTGAAAAAATCTCCCTTTGCCACCATCACCTCATCAGCGATGTGCCATCTCCTAAGGATGCTGATTGGAGGAGCCCAAAGAGCGGCGTGCATGACTCATTTCCAGAGTGGCGCTGGAGCTCCAGCACTGCACCGGAGACCCGCAGGCATTGCTCAGCCAAGCTGAAGTGTCTCTGGGACACAACCAATTTCCCCCGCGCCTCCTCCGACTTCACTTGCTCCTCATGCCTCCCAAACTGTGATGTGATTTTAATAAACTCCTCGGACATGTGTATTGATTACACACGGACGTGTAAACACATTAGCGGCCTCATTGTGGAGATGAAATTGCGTTTCCATAATGATGCAAATTTCTGTCCAAATGGTTGCCATCTCTCCACATGGGAGTCGGTTGGAGAATGAGTTCTATCATTGACTTTGTTCCCTCTCGGGGCATGTGGGTGTGTGTGTGTGTGTGTGTGTGTGTGTGTGTGTGTGTGTTTGTGTGTGTATGCAGATGAGAGAGAATGAGAGAGATAGAGAGAGAGAGAGAGAGAGAGAGAGAGAGAGAGAAAGAGAGAGAGAGTGTGTATTAGTGTGTGTGTAGATCACACGCACAAGTCTGTGTATGCCTGTGCATCGGGCGTTAATGACAGGAAACCACTTAAAATGCTTTATATGTAATCACTGTTTAATTTCACTAAGCGAGACATGCTTTATGCTTTGAAAGATGTCATATTTATCACGAGAATTTTCCTCAACACTCTGTGCTATGCTAATATTTGTCATCCTGTTTTACCATCTGTTTGCCAACGGGCTTTTTTGGCAGGCATTTGCTGAAGAGCATCCATATGTTTTATAGGTCCTTGTTAATGGTGGCATGCTCTATATGTCACATTTAAATGTTGCCGGCAATTTAGTAGGATGTAACAAATGGTTTGGCCCCTTGGCCCTGGAAAAACAATGGTCGGCTCTAGGACCTGTGCGATTCATCAAAGACCTTTTGGACATTCTGTCTCCCCTTTTCCTGATGAGGGATAGAGAGAGCGGGCGGAGAGAGGGAAGGAAGGAGGGAGGGAGAAGGAGGGGACAAACGAAAGGAAGAGGAAAGCTAATTAAGCTGAGCTGCGAAGAGATGGATCCCCATGTATAGTAATTACCTAGAGGGCCTTTTTGGGGCAAGGGAAGAGGAGGTAGATAACTAATAGTGGGAGGACTTAGGTGGTTAATGAAAGTGATCTAGATGAATCCTGAATTGTTGCTTTAAAGCAGAATTGTAATTAAGGTCTGCTAATTAAATGCACTTGATGCATGAAATGATGCAACCAGAACTTGCCTGGCAATTGTCTATGTACGTTCGCTTCCTCTCTCTCTTGCTCTCTCTCTTTCCCTCTCTTCCTCTCTCGTTCTTTTTCACTCAGTCTCTTTCCTTCCCTCTCTCTCTCAGTCTCTCATATTAATTACTGGCTCTTTCTGCCTCAGCAATTCTCATTCAAGGATTTTGGGGTTGTTTGAATAGCGTATCTGTGTGTGTGATCATCTCTTCTCCTCCCGCCTTTCAGCCCGAGTGCCTCTGCCATCAGCTGCCGTTTGACGGCTCACACACTAGGAGGATGTTTTGACACCGAGGCACCCGACAAGGCGACAATAAAAAGCATCTGCGCAGCGTGGAGAAAGGTAACATGGCAGAAAATAAAACGGAAAGTGATAAACAGGGGGAAGGAGAATGATAGAAAGAGAGACAGGGCTGTAAAAAAAAGCCTCTGGTACTCACTTATAAGAAACCTAAACAGAAGGCAAAGAATACAAATTACAGACAAAAGATAAAAGCCACAGATTACAAACAAAAGGTGGAACCTTGCCTTCCGAGAATCTAGCAGCATCTTCCAATTAGCCATTAAGGTCTGCCACTGTTTTGCCATACAGATCCACCTCTGCTCCTGCGTGGTGGGACGGCTGCTGTGCAGGAGGCTGTAGATTCAGCACCATGGAGAGCGCCGTGGGGCTCCCCCGCTGCTGTGGGGGCCAGTGGAGGCCCAGGAGTGATTCACACACAGCAGCCGCGCTCCCTGGGAGGCCAGGTGGGGAGCGCACCGAGATAAAAAAAATCAAGCCACTTGTCTGAGTGATTGTGCTCTTTGAGTCAGGCTGATCCGCCATTGTGGGAGGAACAAGACAAGACAAGGCGAGGCGAGGGAGACAGAGACTGACATAATAGCAGACACATTTAGCAATCAAAGATGTGGGGACACAGAGAGATGCATGAGGAGAGAGAGAGAGAGAGAGAAGAAGAAGAAAGAGCGAGAGGAAGAATTACTGGCCAGTAGAATGTAGAGATGCTGCAATCTCCTGCATTCATCTTTTCTACATGTTTTTATGGTCAGCTGAGGCCCCACCGGGCCTAGAGTGAGAGAAGAGAGCATCTCTGCTGTAAAAGCAGCCGTATTCCCACAATATGGAGTAGCTGCTATTTAGGACCCCTCCAGCCTCACGCCTTCTCCTATAATTTCCCAGCAGGCCTGTTTATCGTAACAATTCATATTGTTTGCTTTATTATGTCATAAAAATCATCTTATGTGATAGTATGCATGGGACTGCGGCAAAGGGGGTGGGGGGGCTATAACAGAAGGCCAAGTATTTCTATCTTTCTCTCTCACTTTCTCTCTTTTTCAAACACATACATATACACTCTCACATACTCTCCCACCTTACCCCTCCACACACACCCACTCAGCATTTGTTATTTGCATATCCAGCACACTGTGGCAGTGTGTAATTCTCTGATGCATGTTTGCTCAAAAGTGTGTTAGTGCAAGGGACAAAAAGCTGATGCTGAATAATGCAGTATGCTCAAGGGCTTTTGTTGTATTTTTTTTTTCTGAGAATGGAAGGTTTTACATTCTTGCAATTACTTATAACTGGCTAACCTCGCTTTACAAAGCAAGCTTGATTTACCTTTGCGCTAAAAGTGGGGAGAAGAGCCAGTTCCCATGGGTATTTTTCTTTTGGGAAAATATTTATATCATTTGAAAAGTGAGATAGCTATTACTACTTAAAGGTGCAAGGTAATGTAAACATTTATGCATTGCTGCCGGTGGTCTGTGTGGATATGGTGTGAAGCGCAGGAATTGCTGCAGAGAACATTTCATAGAAAAAAAAAACAGCTTCATAATATTTACACAGCATACTGTACATACAGCTCTGCTAATAAAAATGGCCACTGTTTCAATTGAACATCGGGAGAGACGGAGATGAAAAGAAAGAGTGAGAAAGAAAGAGTGGGTGTGTGTGTGCGAGAGATAGATAGAAAGAAAAAAGGAATGAGTGTGCGAGAAAGAAAGAAAAAAAAAAGAAAGAAAGAAAGAGCGTGGACAAAAGCGACATGCAGAAAAGGGAGCGCAATGCTAAAAGCTGTAATTTTCAGATCAGCACCCCCTCAGGCGAAACAACACCAAGATGTCCGCTGCTATTAGCATCTGGGCCGGGACCGCCTGAGAGTCGCGTGACAGACAGGTCTGCGCTGCGGCGGCAGCACGGGCCTCATCATCTCCTCCACACTCTCACACCTTCCTCTTCAGATCTAATTGCCAGGCAGCCTCTCCCCACCGAGGGCTCTGTCCATCAGAGGGGTGAGAGGAGAGATATCGACTGCTCCACTATCTCCCACATTTGAGAGTCTGTCAGGGAGAGGGATTCCACTGCCTACAACAGAGTTTAGCTGCGCTGGACAAAAACCGGCCGCTGGACAAGACGACGCCGCTGTCATTTCCTTCCGTCACCCTCCTCCTCGTCAGTTTGGCTGTCGGGTTTGAAGCGGTCCTGGGAGTGAATCGCGGAGGTCATCTGAGGCAGCGCTTCACACAAAAAGGCCCAAGAAGCAGTTCATCACGGTGACAAGCTCCTGTCATGGATCTCATAATCTCAGGCGTCCCGAAAGTGCTGGCGTGCCAACAATTTTAAATTTGTTGCATCGCGGCGGAATATTTGATTAAACAACTTCTGAAGACTGAGCTGAGCTTACTGCCGTGTCCGCATCAGAGATCAAACCTCCAGAATTGCTGGCATTAAGAGGCATCGTGTACCACACCAATTCTGATGTAACAGCCGCAACAGTCAGTGAAAGGCTTGTGTTAATGAAAGATGCCGTCAAGTTGTGTTAATGAAGACATCAGGCAAGAGATGAGTGTTGTTTGGACATCTACTTCACTGTTTGACCCTATGTCTTCTCACAGCAGACTGGTAGGTCTGCTCTGTTCCCCTGTCCTCCCTCCATACCAAAGTGGAATACACAGACTGAACACTGCCCCCTCAACTCAATCAACTGTTCCTAAGTCACTGGCCATTTTGTTTTTGCTCATCTTGATAAGCTGGCTGCAGACACGTCTCCTGGGCGAGATCAGCAGCGAGCCGTGGACACCTCCAGCAATTTGTGGCCTGGCACCTCACCTAATGAGTGACAGGTGAGGGCTGTCAGGTAGTTCAGGTGCCAATGAGTGGACAGGCACCTGGAGGAACCACCTGATTCTTGAAGGGATCTTACCCTAATTTGGCTCCTGCTGCTACCAAAGACCCTTGTCAGTCCACAGCTCTCTACTCCTGATGGTGGCCTTTGTGCTGTCTTTTTTTCCTGACAATTTGTTGGTTTAGGTAGACATATCCACTAATATCCAAGTCTTTGGACCAGTCTAATGTAAGAAAGTAATTTATCAATTTACCTGTCGCTTCAGTCCAAAGCGACCAATAATAAAGAACGATCAAGAAACGGTCAGACTAAGAGACAATACTGTAATGATGAGTACTGTACCATCTTGCAGAAGAAATAGAGTGACAGCTCAAAGTGAAGTTAAGTCAGGGATGTAGATAACAGGGACAGACAGGATGAAGTGGAAAATCATACAGTAAGTGCCGTTAAGTGTGTTGTTAGTGGTTAGAGGGGGGTACCCTGGGAGGTGAGTTCTCAAGAGGTTTCTGAAGTTAATGGTCTCTATAACAGTCCTCTTTGTGGCCTTCAGCAATCACAAAGACCTCACATGAGGCTCATAGAAAGCCTCCAAATGGCCAGCAACACTACACTCACCAGGACGCCAATCTCAAAGTCCTGTGTGCGTCCTCGCAGGCTTGAAAAACCAAAGCAAGGCCAGCTGCAAGGAAGGCTTTTTCAAGACAGCTATATGAGGTGAGTATGACGGTACAGCAGATTACGGTTCTTTGCTCGCCAACCCACTGTGCCAAGCTGGAGCCCTGGAGGCTGCACTCTGTGCCATAGTGTGTGAGTCCACATCAAGAGTGCAGCATCCTCCTTGACTCCTAGCATTCGCCACCAAGGCAGGTCTCACTGTCTGATGCGTGATGCTCCTCCCGTGCCACTGACATGCTCAGTTCTGACCGGAACTACCACCAGTGGTTGAGACCAGAACAGATAGCTGCTGCCTCTTCGAGGGCTTGCCTCACAAACAATTGTCCACATCTGACACTCTTGGGATCGCCCCTTCTCTGCGAGTTCTCTGCAAGGTGAACTAGCTCAGGTATGCCTCTCTTCCAATAGTCGAGGAGGCAGTGGTTGCCTTCCTCTCCCCACAGGGGCCGTCGAGCAGTGGCAAGCCTCATCTAACCACATAACGGCTGCTCGGGCTGAGAAGGCGCTCGCACGAGTAGGGCAGTTGTGGCGGCCAATGAACACCTCAGCAGTGCTTCTGCAGCGTCTACACTGGAGAACTGTTGAGGAGGCCGGACGCCTGCTCGGCTCATTAAGTCGACTCGCACAGTTGAAAGTATAGGGTTGGGCAGCGAAACAGTTCTAGTCTGGCACCAGCGCCAACGCAAACGGTAGTAACCACATCAAATCATAATGTGGATTTCAGTGCCTCAATTCGGTGCCACTTAAATCTCTGCCGTTTTAAAAAAAAATAAAAAATATATATATATATATATATATACAGTATATAAGGCATCACTGCACGACACACGTCATGCGCCATCTTTAATGTCATGCTCTGATAGCACGACATCCAGTTAGCTAACAAAAACACAAGATGTAGTATGCAGAAGTATGCAGTATGCACATAGGTTAGTGGACAGTGTTTGAGAGCTTGCGTGAGCCCATGCCAAGTAACTTACTTTAAAGCAATATCACAAGCTCTTATCTAGCAGTAACTACACACAAGAAAAAGGCCATGAAACAGCATCAGCAGTATAGCCTGCTGATGTTTAGCACTGGGAATCGAAACACTTCAACATCGGCATACAGTATGTAAACATGTTTAAAACTATTGCTTGTTATGGGGGAAGACATCAAATTTCTTGAAGTATTTGGGAACACGGAATGAACTCGAAAGCAGAGTCCCTCGACTTTAGATTAGGTTACTTGCAAATGCCATTGTCCATTAGCCTGGCTAACGCCTCCCACTTCTCAAATGAGACGTGGTCTGGCAACCAGACGTTCATTTTCTCGTATTTGAAAAAATGCCCAGATCCGTTCATTGGGCGCCACGGATGTCTATCAAATGCGCATAGCTCACCCAACTCGTTCGTGCAACGCTAAGGGCTGCCGTAAATCCTTTGGCGTCGAATGTAGACGCAAGAAGGCAACGGAAACTTCTCGGATGTTCTGTGATTGGTTCGCCAACATCAGGCGAACATTTGGGCGTTAGTTTCCAGACTGGCTTAGCAGCGGGATTGAAATCACCGCGCAAGGCAGTATGGGAAAACCCAGGCTAATTGTCCATGGCAGTTCAATGGAAAGCCGGTTAAACATATAGCAAGCCTCCTATTTTGGATAAACTTGAAAGCAGAGCTTACTATTGTGCATCCATGACAAGCTGTTTTGATATTTAAGCATATTATGCATAAAAGCAATGAGATATTGATAGTAAATGAAGTATATTGAAGTGAATATACTGTAACAGTTCAATGTTCATGTTGAAATTGGTCTTATAACAACATAATAACAGTAATTCATGCTTTTAAACCATTTTTAAACTAAGTACCGGTTCAAGCACTGTTTTAAAAGTATTGATTTAGCAGCGGTGTCAATAAAAGTCAAAACGATACCCAACCCTATTTGAAAGGCACTATTCAGCTGGTCCGTATGTAAAACACAGAGAGTGGGTCCTACAGCACATACTTCATCGTGCCAAAGAAAGATGGCGGCCGGTCTTAGACCCATCCTATTCAACACAAACAGCATTCAGAATGATCAAGCAGCACCAGGTTCTCGGGGAACACACTTGTATGCTATTGCATGAAAATGATAATACCCGCCACCACATGCGTCACCGAGGCCCTCGTTGTGATACCACAAGACTTCTCTATTGCTTTGTAAGTGTACAATAAAGTGTGTGTGTTGGTCTAGTAGCCAGTGGGGTGGACGGAGAATGATCTGAATATGTGTTTCCTCTCAGACCCAGCGACCCCAATCAGCGCAGAGAGCTGCCGGGAGAGGATTTGAGTGGAGGTGGGCTCCACCCCAGCTTCCGTCTCCAACCTCTACGCTCAGCCTTCTGCTCCCAATCACAAATAATCAGCCGTGGATAAGACACACACACACACACACGCACACACACACACACACACACACACATGCACAAATACAAACACACACAGACATTGTCTATGTCTGTCTGTCAGTAGTTCTCACTCACAACAATCAGTTGCTGGAGTTTGCTACAGTGAATGAGGTGGAACAGGAAAGTATTACATATAACATATTACAATATCAAGACAGAAAACATTTTGACATCAACTTCAAATCAGAATGTCTTTCACTATGCCCCCTCCTACTGTCACCAACATTTGCAAAGTATCCATGTAGTTCAAATACAATTATGTGGAAAATAGCAGTTAATCACATTGAATAATTTTGCACAGCAGTACTCACACTAAATACTTCCAGCAAGTGGCCTAACCAACCCTTTTCAAACAGATTTATTTGTGCCGCATATTCAGCAGTTACTCATTACAGAATTCTCTGCTGTATCATTTTGGGGAGAACTTCATGACATATTTTGAATTCATTCATGGCATTGGCAAAATTATATTTTTATGTATGCTGTGCAGAGGGGAAGGGTGAAAGTCATCTAAAAGACTCAAATGCCGCCCATGCTTGAGGAATGGACTGACTGCCCTGATTAGCACTGTTAGCACACTGACAATCATTGATATTTGCATGTGACATGTACTGTACTACCTACATACCAAGCAATCAAATGCTAGTGTTCCTCAATAAGATGTCTTCAAGATCTCAGACAGGGCACATTGTCTGGGTGGTCTAAGGGTAAAGGGGCAACTCTATCTTACTGATACTGATAGGGACACATTATGCAAATACTATATGTGCCCTTTTCCTTGGTTATTTCTCTTAAAGGAGAAATCCGGAGGGGGGTGATGAAAAACTGGAGTAGCTGTAGCTAATGGCTAGTGCTCCCAGTAAGCTACAATGCTAGTCTGGGGGGCCTCATCTAATCAAAAATGTCAATTAAATGTCATTAAAAGTTCTCTGCAACATGAACAGGGTCCTTATTACATGAAAAACAATACGTTATCTACCCGTGAATAAACTGTTTAAATTCAAAGTTTGTACTGTCACATCTGCACACTTTAGGCCCAACTCTGTTTACCTTTACCTTCCTGCAACAGCTGCAATACTTCAGCTCGAGAATAGAGCTACTGCATCATCTGGACCGTTATCATTAATATGGTCATAAACATTACAGTGCCAATGACCTATTTTTAAGGGGACATAAAGTTTCCGTTGTGAAGTAGGAATGAGCTTGACAGCATTCTTTAGGGCTTTCCTGGGGGCGACTGATGGAATCTGAGATATGTGACAGGACAAACGTCATATTCATGTTGCACATAACTTTTTGAGTCAGTTAAGAAGCAAAAAGGCACGTTTAGCTGATGCCCCTAGATTAGCATTGTAGCTACAGCTAATCCAGGTCGGTAGCACGTTTTATTACCCGTATTCGACAACGTCTAGCAATCAAGATCCATGTAAAAATCGGGTAGAGTTCTCCTATCTTTCGCTCTGTGTGCTCTGGCTGGCTCCTCACATAACAGAAATGTACTGGTCCGACAAGGTCAAGGGTCACCATCATCCCCAATAATACGTGATGATCTGGATCAGATTTCCAATCCAGGAGGCGGTTGTGGTATTACTCCCCAATGCCCTGTCTTAGTATCAGGCCTGGTTAGGATGACAGTAGTGCCATATCTCGGAAGATCAATATCTCCATCTTACAAAATGAGTCAGTGTTGCATTGCTGCCGCATCTTGGCTGATTGACTGTTTACAAACACACAAAGTGCTGCGTCTTCGATCAGCAGAAAGACCCTGCTGCCTAATTTATCCTCCAATAATCAGACCGAACATAATTACACAGTGATGCATCTACATGGCCATTTGTCCTAATTAATGAAATACTTCGGCCCATTGGCTGTGGGTCATATCTCCAGTGACGGCGGCTGCCTAAACTGAAGACTGATATGACCCAGGAATGAGGCGATCTCACGGGCACATCTTCAGTGATATTTAACTCATTTACCGCATCACTTCCCTCCCAGCCCTTATTTAATTATTTGTTTTGTATTGATTTAATTTGCAAGGACATATGCTAGCAGCGGGTTGCCATCATGTCAATTACGAACTAGGCAACTCATTTCCAAGCCCCCCTTTTTATTTTAGTGTCTGGAAGTATAGTTCACATGTATGTACACAGGTCAGCAACTTTATATGTATTTAAATGAATACCTAATAGGGTAGGTTATAGCTGAGGTATTGTTTTTTACGGCTGCAATTTGGATGATATTACCCTCATTAACTACAAACACTTTAGTAAACTGAATGCAGTCATGCGGTAAGCTATTACAGTACAAATAGAGCTATTACCTATAATGTCAAAAGTCTAAAAGATGAAACAGTGTTCATCTGTAGCGTCACCCTTCTGATACCCAAGTTGATACAGACCTATTATTATTATTGTTATTATCATTAGCAGTAGTAGCAGTAATAGTAGTAGTTGTAGTGGTAGTAGTAGTAGGCCTACCTAATCCTTGTGTAAGATTGTGGGCATTGTAAAAGTAAATGTGCACAAGCAACATGAGAATACTTTCTTAATGTCAGTTTGTGTCTCAAAAACACAGCAGGTGTAATCCTAAGTGGCTGAAACCCTTTGCAAAGGAAACAGTGACGGATGAAGCGATGTGTTTCTGTGTCTGTGCGCATGATGGAGATAATGACTGCAGGTGAGAGGGGAAAGGAGTGGTTGTAGTCCTACTTAGCTCTGAGACTTCTCACGAGAACAGTATCTCTCCACGTCGTGCAATTACAGACCTGTCAGCATGTCAGCATGTAATCTTTTATGGATATGAGGATTAAGTACCCTTTTGTCGTCACGCATTGATGGGGACAATAATAATCGCTATGCCGCCGCACACGAAGCACACCTGCCCTCCTCAGGTGGAGAGAGACCAATTCAGATGAGCTTCATTAAAACGATCTCTTCGTCCGCACGTCCCCATAAAACGTACGGACAACGCTTAAGTGAGAGTCACTGATTCAATATGTGTCTCTCTCTCTTGCTCTCTCTCTTTCTCTCTCTCTCCCCTTCTCTGTCTCCCTCTCTTAACTGATGCCTGGGGTGTGATTGTATCAGGTATGGCAAAGTGCTGTTGTCGAACATACGCAGGCAGCTTCTCATCAATTAGATGGGCCTCTTGGCACCAGGCTTTGATTTAACTGCCAGTTGGAATCCCCACTCAACCTCAGGGACGTTCAGACAGGCTCATAAAAGGAGTTTGAGAGTCAATTCATGTCCACTTGCCTGCCCCTGTCGCACAGTAAAAGCAGGCACGCTGGGATATGTAGTCTCAGTCACAACACGACAGGCTGAGGTTCATTAGCCTAGCGAAAGTAGTATCGCTACTGAGTAAATTATCAGTTTGTTTAGAGTTAGACTTTTTTTTTACAGGTCCTAGATTAATACTGATACACGCACGGATACACACACACACACACACACACACACACACACACACACACACGCATGCACACGCACACACACACACACACACACACACACACACACACACACACATGCAAACACACACACACACACACACACACACACACACACACACACACACATACTGTACACTTTATTTTCGGCTTCTTCTGAAAAGGCACATCTTAATAGTTGACTGTAGCTGTAGGTCAGACAATATTTATAGATGAACACAGTGAACATGATGAGAGAGCATTTTTTGTCCCCGGATGTTCCTCTACGGGTTGCATATCATACTGAGTCATACTGTGACTCAAGCATTTTTTTTATTTTTTATAGCTGATAACAGATTTCAGCCAAACAACAGATAAGTATCATAAAACATCAATTGCAGAGATTGCTGTCAGGACATTAAATCAGTGTAGATCAAAGTCATCCGTCTCAGCAGCAGATATATCACTTTGCACTAGATTTAATGCCTACCCTTAAACTGATTAGGGTCTAATTGCATGAGCCCTGTCAAGGTTCTAAGGGGATTATCTTTAATGATCTCCCAGCACAAAGCAGGCCTACCAAAGTGCAGTCACCGGTGGCATAAACTGCCTGTTGTCCAAGGCAACCAAAATGAACATTAAACGGCTGTGCATCACTGAGAAGCCCCCCGTCTCCTCCCGGAGCCACTCAAAGGAGCGTTAGGTCATGCCAGAGTTGCTGTGAAGGGGCAGAGGAGTTGAGGGAAGTTAGCCTCTCACCTGCCTGATGGTAGAGGGAGCTGGGTGGCACCCTCCTCCGTCCTCCCAAGGAGCTCTCCAGCGTGAGTGCTGTGTGCATATCAAGTGTGTGACGGCAGGCCATATCTGCAGTGTGCACACTGCGTAGGCTAAATACTGCTGCCTTAAAATAGTAGTCAACTTCAATCAATCAATCAATCAAATTGTATTTATATAGCACATTTCATATGGCATACATAGACTCAATGTGCTTTGAATGAAAAGGAAAATATACATATATGAACACACACTCACGCACACACACACACACACACACACACACACACACACACACACACACACACACATGTAGGATATATATGGACACACAAAATGGTTAAAAATAAGAATAAAAGCTTCCTCTGTCAAATATTAGGAGGGTTTGCACTCACCAAGACAAACAGGACCTGGTCCACGACCAGCAACGCTGAGTGCTCTTAAAGGTGCTTTCACATGGAACCAAACAAACATGAACAAACACCAACGGGGGGGTCACTGTGCACCATCACTTTGAGTTTGTTGATGTTTGTTGGATGGATTTGTTTGAGTTTGAGTCCATTAAGTCATTCTTTTCCATTAATATCTGGGGAGTACAGAGCTGAAAGATGTTTTTTTTTAATCATTCTTAAGACTGCAACCAACAACTGCCAACTGTAGAATGCAGGCACCTTTACATGATTCCTCTCGCTGTGCTCCCATCCCAGTTCCGCTCACGACCCAGGAGACACCCTCTCCCTGAAGTAAAGCGACTCTGGATGAAAGATGCCCGACGGCCAAGTCCCTGACAGAGCAGTCAGCAGTGCAGCCAGGGGGGACTGTGGCAGCTTTGATTTAGAGGACGGCGCTATGCAAAGCCCCCTCCATCCATCTGAAGTGCAGGGCCAAGAGGAGAGAATCGAGAGATGGAGGGAGCAATCTCTCCACACGCGTGCCACCCCCCACCCCCCCCATACACTCTCACATACACACACACACACACACACACACACACACACACACTGGTCTACCCTGTCACATGTGGCTGGGGTGTAATTGGTGTCGGAGCATGTGGAAAATTGTGTGGGTGAGGCAGCGGTGTCACGCGGTGAAATGACTCGTGAGGAAGTCGTGTGATTGCCTGTTATTTGGGGGCTGTCTGGTGGGATTGTGACAGCGCACACTCTGGCAGGTCAACAGAAATCTCTTTTCCCCCTTTATCTCTCTTTTGCATGTGCTTGTAAGTTGGTGAATGGAAGAGACACAGAGACTGAATGAAGAGCTAAAGATACAGTGATCATGCTCCACAATGATAATGACGTTGATAATATTGATAATATTGATAATAATAATAATAAGAGTAATAATGTAATATCAACCTGTGTTCTCAGTAACTCTCTAGGCTTTGAGTGTAGAAGATGAGAGATGTGTTTTATTTTATTCCAGAGCACAAGGCATGAGCGGAGTGTCCCCACAGTGAGAGCCATACTATTACTGAGTCTTCTGAAAAGGGCTGCAAGTGGCTGTCAGGTACGCACTTCATGTACTGGATCTCCCTGTGAGTGTGGGGGAGAGAGAGGGAGCGAGGCGGGCGTTTCTTTAACACTTGCCCTTGTGCTTTATCTCTAATGCTTTTCATCAGGATGGGGCAGCAAAGGTTGATTTAAAAAAAAAAAAAAAAATCTTGCTCCGTAGATGTGAGCTCACCCTTTTCTGTGTCCTTCTCAACATTTTCTTGATCCATTTCTTTCTGACACCATTTTTTTTCTTTCAGGCACTACTTATACAGCAGTAAAAGTTTATGCCATCTGCTGTAGCCAGAGGTCACTCCTCTCTGCAAAGCGAGGCTTAAGTTTTCTCATGTCATTAAATACTAGATCTGCCCTGTCCTTCATGGTAAAGACAGAATGTATAGTGTCCCATTAATGAGGTCTAATGAAAAATACAGGCAGTGCTTGCATTGCAGTGCTTTGTTAAATTGCTGTAGAGATCGCCACACACAAAAAAGACAAAGCCGTAACTATCATTGCACTCATTAAACAGGCTTTCTTTTGCTTGGCAGGTTTTAGATGTCATTTGGCTTGGCAGTAATTAAATAATCCTCAAGACAGTCTTCTGCATGTTGTTTACACTTCCAGTTGAAAAAACAAGGCACAATTTAAACAATATTTAACATCTTTGCTTCCTGCACTGTTTCATACACTGCTCCTCATTAGTCTGTGAAACTCATATTGGTTTTGTATCTTCGGGAAACGGCAGGGAGTGTTTTTTTATGGCGTGTGTGTGTGTGTGTGTGTGTGTCTGTGCATGTGTGTGTGTCTCCCTTCACTTTTAATCTCACAGATACTTAGTGGTGGCCTCTTCTGTCACAAATTGACAATTAATGGGATGCAAAACTGAATTGTTTTGGACAGCCTCATTTTCATAACAGCAGCTCTGCTCCCCGAGCCGTTGTGCATTTAAAGCATCACCTCTTGGCTTCCAAATGAAACGCCTGCACTGAACTGGAGGCTGTACCTGTTCAGAATCAATACGCGCCGCTCAACATATTACACATTGGAGCAGGCATGTTGGTGGTCCTCCCTCCTCTTAGCTGATCCATGTCTCAGATAATATATTCGAGCGTGGGGATGTTAAAAACACTCAGTTTCGTATGTCAGGCCTTTGAAGTTGTTTGAGTGTTTTTATGCTTTCATGTGTTCCTGAGATTTTATATTCATTTTCCTTCTCGCTGCAGTACTTTTCCTATGAGTGCTGGGAATAACAAAAAGCCTTTGTTTTCGCTGCTGGTAAATCAAAGAGACAACGCCTGTCTAGAATGATGTTTTTCAGATTTCAAATTGATTGACTGTTTTAATGCACCTCTGTATTGACTGTTGTTTTATGGGAAGAAAGCTAATGGCTGATGGAAACGTCTGTATATCGGGGATATCAGCAATTCAAATTTCACTTTTCAACTTTTAATAATGTGTATTCTAAAACGAAGCAATAATGCAGTTTCCTTTATGCCCTCTATTAAAGGCCCTTAAGTCCTTCCATATATTTCCCAGAATTAATTTGAGTGACATGTATTATGTTTCTGTGAAGTGCAAATCTCTCCCTGCAGTGGCGTGAAGAGTTATAAATTGATTCTTTAATCATGCATGGTCACATTGCAATATTTTATCATTAGGATGTCAAATGGTTCGTGTGCAAAAATGTGCATAATAAATAATTAAATTAGCTAATGGTGTCTTATTGGCATCCTGAAACATTTAGTGGATTTTAAACTTTAATTCCCTGTTTTTGTTGAAAGGAAGTCTTAAAAATCACTGTGCAACTCTAATAAAAAAAATAAAAAAAAGTTTTACTCCACAGGATGGACGCACATGCTATGACCTGCTAATTGAATAGGAGCCTCCAGATTTACCTCTTTTTCCCCTCCAAGAAAAAAAAAAAAATCCAAAACAATTATCCTCTCAGTGGGATCTACTTTGCCTGGTCTCCCGCCAGCTGAACAATGGTTTCAGAGCTTTTCTTTCCGTCTTCCGACTTCAGTGTGAGGAGTGTTGGGGCCGAGCTTGCTAAACACCAGTGCTCCAAAGAATAGTGAAGGGCTGGTGCAGTGGATGAGTTTGCACCGATGTCTTCACAATAAGCTCCTAGAAGAGAGATACAGTGAGAGGGCATGAGTGGACACTACTCAAAAATCAATCATTTGACCGGTAACCAATCCATACATCATTAAAATCTATACATCAGTCAAATTCATACGCCAGAAAGTTCTGTTTGTCTTAAAAAGGTTGACGGATGAAAACAGCCTCATAGAAAATACAACTTCAAAATAGAACTGGCGTCTTTAGCGACTAGCAGGCTACGAGTGTGGCAGAGAAAGAGCAGTGCTGCGTCTGCTCTAACCCATCCCTCAGTTGGACGAACAGGCCCAAAGACAGGCAGGGCCTCGGCGCATATTTAAAGTGATTATACAGTAGCACAACGTTGAGGAAGATAAATGGAGGAGGTGGGTTGCACAACACAAGTTATTCAAATTCATTTATATTGCATCTTTATCATTCTATTCCATTTCAATCCCCCCGACCGGTCTGAAGTAAACATCCGTGGCACTGCCACTCCTACTCTAAAAGGAACCTAAAGGCGCGCGGCTGCCCCTGCTCAATGAATATGACTTGTCACTTTTCAAGGGCAGAGCCAGAGACAGAAAGAGAGGGGGAGAAGAAAAAAAACACATTATCCTCCACCTCCGCCTTCCTGTGATCCACCACCTCCTCTTTTTTCCCCCCACTGTTGTCTTTTGTCTTATCCTCGTCTTCACCTCAAACTTTCTTTCTATAGACTCGCTCCCGTTACAGAGCAAAACTTTTTTTAAAGGATGCGATGCCGAGAGAAAGCAGGATTGCGTTGTCCTCTGACACCATCGGAGGAAGAGATACTGTAATTTCACACTGTAATGGGGATCTATTTTTAGCTTAAGGAAATAATGACTGACTGACAAAGTTGCAGCTTCCTTACCGAGAGTGCAGGCCATGTAAAATTAAACCCAGGGACAATATTCTATCCAACATTTCCTCAAAAATAGTATGCCATGACTTGCCAAAAAGTATCTATTGCTAGTTGATGTGACTCTTGGTCCTTGGTAAAAAAAAGGATTTATGATGCTAAAGTTTATTGTAAGGATCATGCTAACTTTTCATGCTAACTTTTAAGTCAGATTATTTTAACACCATAGAGTAAAAATAACTTATGATCTTCTAGGCCAAGATATCTTGCTCTTCTGTCGTTCCATGCAGGCCGTCCTCAGCTCACCTCTGTTTGCTGGTTATGTGTGAAGGTCAGGGTGACATCAGCGGAGCCTGGTTTGCGGAGGATGACCTCGGTGATGGCCAGTCGCCCGGCGCCCCACACCTTCACATCTCCCAGGACCAGCTGGTCTGCAGCGGCCAGACCATTATGGCTGACTTCATTGCGTAATGTGTTCTGGTGGACAGATGGACAGATGGATACAGTATTATGGACTTGTTGTGGGTCATGCTAACGGTAACACCGGATATGGCACAATGAGCTATAGATTTCATTACATCCTAGAAAACCCATACGCTGTGTGTGAGGTATGGGTAAGGTATGGCCAAGAGACCCTTTAACCATGACCCACAATCCTACAATCCCACAGTTATGATATTGGATTCCATACATATAACAAATGTCATCTTGAAAAAGTATATGTATTGTGTGTTGCTAGTTTACAATGAGGCTATATCGTTTTGCCCAGGACTTATTTGGGTTTATTATGATACATTTGTGGCTTATTATCCTACTGGTCGACAACTCCTATGAACTCCTACGAGGATGAGTGCTACTGCTGTACAGTTCATCATTGTTCTGTGGGATGTGATTCTGTCATGGAATTACGGAGAGTACTGAGACGGAGAGTTAGGACAACAGCATACCTTGCTTGCTGTGAAGGACATCCAGAGGTGCTGCTTCTTTTCATAAGTATCTGTCAACAACACACACACACAAAGAGTTGATGCACATGAGAAAGAGAGGAGGGCAGGAAAGGTAGAAAGAGAAGATGAAGGTAGAGAGAGAGACGGAGAGAGAGAGAGAGAGAAGGGGGGGGGGGGTAAGATTGTGACAGACAGTACATTTACAAGGTAAGACAGGTAGCATTACTGTAATGGCTGCCTGTCATTTTTTTGTTCCTTTTTACACACTTCACTTCACTCAGAGCTCTCGAAAACTCTGATCACACAGGCACAGAGAGGGGGCTTTCAAACTTCAAAACAGTCTACGCGAGCATGTAATCAGAGGCCGCCGCCATCACCAAGTCAGATAGGAGGCCACTCAGTCCCCACAGCCATGCTATTTTCCTGCCGTTGGTCACAGAGAGCCAGAGAGAGAGGGACGGAGAGCGAGAGAGAGAGAGAGAGAGAGAGGAGAGAGAGAGAGAGGGGGGAGAGAGAGAGATAGAGGGAGGGAGAGAGAGAGAGAGGGAGAGGAGTGACTCACCGATGCCCTCGCCGTCATCCCAGAACAGAGAGCCTAGCGCCGATCCGTCATCACCAAGGGCAACGATGAGTCCCATGGGGTTCTTGCGACTGGAACAGAGGGAGGTGCGGGGGGTGGGGGGGACGGGGGGGAGACAGGGGAGAGGACAGTCAGACTACGTCTCGGACCAGGCCAGCCGCCCAGGAGGATGCAAATGCACCCCGCGAGCCCAGTGACGCAGCTGGACCCCAGCGCAGAGCACAGCCGGGGGAATGCAGCACTGTTGCTATAGCGCTGCCCCTGCTATACCGCACTGCTACGCTGATGACATTTTCCTTATGCTCTCTGACTGCGAGATGCTCATCTTCTTCTCACACACATCAAAAACAGGGAAAAAAAGAGAAACTTTTCTATAGCATAGAGGGGTGTGTACAGAGCCTAGTACGCGGCGCTGTTATTGAATGTCACACAAATATTTCATCACTCCATCCCGAGCCGGTGGAGTAGAGAGGGGAGAGGAGACGAGAATACACAAAAGTTTCCGCATGGTTGCGAGATGACTAATGTCATGGCAGGGTCATGTGCCATAGAAACCGCCGCGCTTACTGGCATATCAATTTTTCATGCTCGCGCTGTGGAAATCCCCCTGCGACCCGTCTTCAAAGTAAAGAAGACACACGGCGTATCCAGGTGTGAGCTCACCTGCTGACTGTGTTGGCCGCGGGTTGCTGCCACGGCAGGACGTAGCCGCCCCTCACGTGCAGGTTGATGTGGTCCAGCGGCGCGGGCATCTTCGCGGTCGCTCCTCGGCTCGCCACCGGCGCGGCCTGCAGAGAGGGCAGAGGGACGTCCGTCCACACGTGAGTCCTCCACACACACACACGCACGTACTCCACACGCCCAGGCAGCGGTCGTCCAGCGGCGGCTCAATTAGTGGTCAGTTAAGTGACACGTGCGGGGATAAACATAGGGAAGGCGGCCTTACCGTGTGATAATCGTACCATCTGGCATCTGGCAGGTAACCGCTGACTTCCGTGACACCCTGTGAATACATCAAGCACGGAAAACGTGATGGAGGGGTGTGAATGGGCCTGCTGGACCGTGTGTGCTGCGGTGCTGTGTGCACTCATATGTGAAGATGGAGGTGTGCTGTGTGGGCGTGAGTGTGTGTATGCGTGGGAGTTTGAGCGTGTGTGTGTGGGTAAACATGCTTGATAACACGTGAGCTGTACTGTGACTGTGTGTGTGTGTGTGTGTGTGTGTGTCGGCGCACGTGTATGAGGTATGCATTAGCTCACTTCATCAAGTGCGGGCGTGATGAGCAGTGCTGGCCCCCAGAGGAACTGCTTGTGGATATCCCACGTCTCCCTATCGTCGACAAACCTGCGGGGGCACAGAGACCAGAGAAGCCCACTCACTCACTCACTCGTGTACACACACACGGCTCCGGGGGATGCAGGGGGAAAGCCCAGCACAGCCGCGCAGCTCTAACCCTGATGCTCCACAAAGCTCCACATCAACAGCCTCAGACACAGCCTACTGTAGGTGGAGCGGCGAAGAGCAGGAACCAACAATAGACGGGAAGAGAGATAGAAGACAATAGAGAAGGGAAGGAAAGAAAGGAAGGAAGGAATATAGAAAGGAAAAAAAGACAGAAAGAGAGAAAATATGAATTGATAGGAAAAAAGTAAATACAGAGTGAAGGAAAGAGATCAAAAAAGAGAGAAAGAAAGAAAGAGAGAAAGAAAAGCAGTACAGAGTGCAAATGGAAAGGGAGTGGGAATGGCAATGGAAAGGGAGTGGGAATGGCAATGGAAAGGGAGTGGGAGCGCTGATGGAGATGGCAGCGTGAGGAGCCGGTGGGCAGCGTGCCCATTAGGCTGAGAGGCGGGCATGGCGCGGGACACCGAGGGGGCGAGGGGGAGCGCCAGTCCGCCGATCTCCTGATCAATGCGGCCGCCACGGCGCTGCCAAAGCGCCAGAAATATGAGAGGAAGAGGAGGACGAGGAGGACGAGTGCACACACAGGCGCACACACACACACACACGCACGTGCGCGAGCAAGAGAGAGGAAGGATGAGATGGGATGAGTCAGACGGAGAGTGAACGGGATTGTGAGGGGCGTGCGAATGATGGAGCGGAGAGAAAGAGAGAGAGAGGGAGAGGGAGGACAGACGGACGGACAGAAGGACGGAACTTAAAAGGGCTGCGCTAAGAAAAATGACACAGCAGGAAGCAGGGAGAGGGGGATGAAGGAAGAAAGACAGGAAAGCTGGCACGTGAAGAGAGCGAGGGGGGGAAGAAAGGATGAAGTTTCTGGAGAAGGACAAAAAGGAGAGATGAGTGTTGATACGCCAGGCGGGCTAAGTAAAGCTAACGGCACGGCAAAACAAGTGTTTTTAAATCAGCGCTTCTGACGGGAGCAGTCTCACTCTAATATGTACCGGGGAATGGCACTGCCACTCTGCCAGGGAGTGGAGCAGTAATTGAAAGTGATCGGGCGAGGACCTGTGGGCATTGGGAGATGGCACATCACAAAACATCTCAACATCTCAACTCAGGGTGTAGCTGTAGCCCGCGGCAGGCTGCGGCAGCCCGCCGTCACACTGGAGAAACATGCATTAAAAACGCCTCTCACAGGGCACCGACACTTATGCAGCATTTCCATTTACAGAGCTGACAGAAAACTCTTACATGTGTACCCATGGGTGGAGAGTGAGAGTGAGTGAGTGTGTGTGTATGTGTGTGTGTGTGTGTGTGTCTTGTGTGTGTATGTGTGTGTGTGTGCGCGATTTTTTTTTATTTGTGTGTGTGTGTGTGTACAGTATGCGTGCATTTGTATGTTTTTATTTGTGTGTGTATGCACTGTGTGTGTGCGTGTGTGCATGTGTGTGTGTGTGCATGCATTTGTATGTTTTTATTTGTATGTGTGTGTGTGTGTGTGTGTGTGGTGGAGGGCACTGACTCGTGCAGGAGGGGTCGCACCACCGTGCTGCCATAGGCGTGGGCCTCGAACATCAGCGTGTAGAGATAGGGCAGCAGTGTGTAGCGGATCTCCAGCACGTCCCGCGACGCCGCCGCAAACTCTGGATCCCAGGCCACCGGGTCTTGTCTCTGTCACACACACACACACACACACACACACACACACAGGGATGCAAAGTCAGAGCGAGGGTGAGAGAGAGAGATAGAGAGCAAAGACGTACAGTAGAGTAAATTTATGGGCACAAACATCCTTGAGGGAAATGTATGCTAATCCATATATGCGGCCCACAATACATCCGACTAAACTCTGCGCCGCCGCAGCATGTGCATCTCTACAGAGGTGGCCCCCAGCGCACGGCACACACGCGCCACACGGCCCTGAAAAAATCATTTCATGAGCGCAGAGCCCCGCAGACAAGCCCTCCTAATCATGAACAGATGCCACGTGCTCTGCCCTGTACGGCTCTGTGGCGCGCGGGCTCTCGGCAGACCCGGGGCTGATCTAAAAGCACTTCGGAGAGTAAATAATGAACACGACGGCGGGGGTAACGGAGTTAAACAGCCTACAAATGAGCTACGTTTTGGCTAGCGCAGAAAGTTTCGGAGTTAAATATGAATAAGCAGGAGATATCAACGACACCAATGATTTTTTTAAAAATGTATGACAAACAAATATGTTTTGAAATACAAAACAGCAGAGAGAAGGTGATCACTCTGCCATCTAATTTGGAACAAATATGTATGACTTTGACAAACAGTAAACAAACACTTAACCACATGCCACTTGGATAAATGCTGCCTGTTTTCCTTTTTGCTGCCGTGGATTAAATGCTTTTGGAACACAATTTAGTCTTTTGGCTAATGGTTGAGTGGGAAGAAGTCATTCATGTTTACCTGAATGTGGAACGGTTTATTTCTCCATGAGAAGCCATAGGAGCAATCAGTCCACGGAAAAGCACAGAACACACAGTACCCACCTCCAACCATCCAGCAGCAAGAGCAGTTTGACTGGAGACGCTGCTCTAAGTGTGTCAAATGGAGCCCACTGTTCAGAGCCCACTGTAGCCTTGACTCCACAGCACGAGGGTGATGGAGGACTTTCAGTTTGTCCTGGAATCTGATTTCTACTATGAGGCCTGTCAGGCGGCGGCACCTTTTTTCTGGCGGACTTCATACGTCATACTTATCTTCGCAAGTGACATTTCATACAGCATGTGACCAAGGCCACCTAAACTGGCACGATCCATATTTGTGTAGGACAGAGAGACGAGCCGTTTGTGGAGTCTCAGCTGGGTAGCCCTGGGTCTGTGTTTTACATTCATGAGCGCCGCACAAGCAGCTTACCCACATCGCCAGTGATTTGCTGTAATGCTGTTAATTTTGCGGATAAAGGAAAGTGCTGTGTGTGTGTGCGATGCCACTGAATGTGCAATGTGCTGAAAACGGCAAAACAATTCCCCCCTGGGTTAAGACTCCACTCCTGAGCAGAGATCCAACTTTAAAACACTTTGAGAGTCACTGGAATATTGAACCTGGGTTAAATGTTGCGCATTGCCCTAAGTTACAGTTGAAATTGAGGCTGCTTAACTCGGTGCCTTTGTAAGCTCATGAATCACTGCAGAGATGAGCATCTGTAAAGAGTGCTTCTGACAGCACAGCTGAAGAGGAGTTGGTGAGAGACCTGCTTATGACCATATCATTTAATGCAGACATGAGGCAATAAAGGGAGACTTTATCCCATCAGTGTGAGTGTGAGTGTGAGTGTGAGTGTGAGTGTGAGTGTGAGTGTGAGTGTGAGTGCGTGTGTGTGTGTGTGTGTGTGTGTGTGTGTGTGAGTGTGAGTGTGTGTGTGTGTGAGAGAGAGAGAGAGAGAGAGAGAGAGAGAGAACATTCTGCTGTGCTTCATTCATGAGATTGAAGGTACAGTATTTATGACCACATGTGATCTACATCACCCATGACCTTGTCTAACCCCTCTTATCTCACCCCCCCACACTCCCCTCCCCTGCCCTCTATCCAAAGACGTGGAGGCTCCTCTTCCCCTAAACTGTAATGGCGCTCATATTTCCCCATTACACCCCTAAACGCCTCAGACCTCCCCCAGCCAGCCAGCCAGTCTGACTCTCTTATTCTCTCTCTCCTCCTCTCTTTCTCTTTCCCTCCCCTCTCTCTCTCTCTCTCTCTCTCTCTCTCTCTCTCTCTCTCTCTCTCTCTCTCTCTCTCTCTCTCTCTCTGTCTCTCTCTCCTCCTCTCTCTCTCTCTTTCTCTCTCTGCACAAGACAGCCAAAAACTGATTCCAAGGCGCGCGGGCCCCCCACTCCATGGAGCGGCGGCTGCTGAGGAGCGAAGGCGTCTCCACCCACACGACACGCCGCTCCGCTCGCCGCCCGCGGAGGCAGCCAGGCAGTCTCCTCTTCCCTGGCAGCGTGCGGGTGGAGATGTGGGTGGAGGCATGAAGCACACGGAGCAGCTCTCTCTCTCTCTCTCTCAATGGCAGCTCACCTCCATAAGCACATTTACAGAAGAAAACAACTGGTACGTGTTAAATAAACCCAAAGGCCCATCTTCCTCCTCTGAGCCTCTACTGTATCTTCCCCGCTCTCTCTCCCTCCATCTGTCTCTCACTCCCTCTCTTTCTCTCTCTCTCGCTCACATCCTGATGTGTATTTCAGCTATCCTGCTCTCTAATCCTCCAGCATCTTGCCCCCTCGACCTCCTTTATTGCATCGCTTTCTTTCCGTCTCTCCCTCTCGCTCTCTCTCCTTCCCTTCCCTCGTTCTCGTAAATGCATTACGTCCGCCTAGGCCCCTCGCATGATGACCTTCCATCCCTCCAACGTTGTCTTCCATAAATGGCCCCATTTGACACAGACCCATAACAGCTAATGATATGTTACCAGGGCTAATTGCAGAGGGCACAGTATAAGAAAAGAAGGGATGTAATTGGCCCTATCAAGAAACGAGTGAGAGGGACATGAGAAAAACACATGAAAGTAGAGGAGGGCCCTTTGAGCCCCCCCCCCCCCCCCTGTTTTGTTCCTTCTTTTTATTCCCTTATTTAATCCCACTGATTTATTTTCTCTTCTCTGACCTTGTTAGTGCACATCATGATTCCTGGTCGGCCATCGCCCCGTTATTTAGCCGCAAATTGGCGGTGATCAGAAACGAGGCAGATAGTTGAGGCATGCTCACTAGTGACCTCCTACTTAAACAGCCTTGAACAGCCCCCCCCCCCTCCCCCCTCCCCTCTTCCCCTCATCCCTCACAAATCCCCGCAGCTCTTCTAATGGTGTCGATTTTGTTTTTGTTTGTTTGTTTATTTTCTTAATGTTTAAGCCTCCATTTGCAAGCCATTATTAAATGATTGAAATCAAGAGCGGATGGGGTGGGCGAGAATTGGGTTGAGGGGGGTAGGGGGCTGGTTAGATGGAGCAGTGGATCACCTTGAAAATTCAATTACGCCCTGCACCTACTGTCAATGTAGCGGCCTGCGTCGCCATCCAACAAGGAAATTTACCCGCGCCACATCGATCCCCTCGGCCTCCGCTTATTGGATTTTTTCTTCTCCCCATGTGTTCACAGCCCCACAAAGGTCACAGCACACACCGCGCTGAAGAGATGACAAAACTCAGGGCCTGTGTAACACCCCGGCTGGACACTTGCGTCGCCTTTTGATCATCTCCGACCTGCCTCCCTGACCTCTCGCTGTGTGTGTGTGTGTGTGTGTGTGTGTGTGTGTGTGTGTGTGTGTGTGTGTGTGTTTTCCAGCTGTTTGAAGCTGTTAGAAAGTGGAAGGTTTGTTTTTCCTTTGCTTTTGTTAGTTGCTGGTTAAACACTCGTGAGGCGCAACTTGGGGGACACAAGAGCTCGGTGTTCTTGAAGGAAAAAGGGCGACTCACCGGGAACCCTTTGCCGTTGTGGTTCCTAGAATAGGGGTAGAACGCTCCCAGCTGCATCCAGCGGAGGCACATCTCGTAGGTGGGGTGGTTGAAGAACCCGCAGATGTCCGCGCCGGTCTAGATGCAAACAACAAGACGCACTCAGCACCATCACCACCACCACCACCACCCACACCCACATGACCATCCAGCCGCTGTTTTCTATTGACATGTTTACAGACATCCTCTCAAACGCAATTGCACCCACCGATGAGTCATAAAATACATATTTCTGGCCCCGTGAAGGCATAACTTTGAACGAAAGAAAGAAATCCGAGGCTCAGAAATCAATAGCAATATCCATTTAGGCAGGAGAGCTCCAGCGAAGGAAGCGGAGTACTTACATAAGGGATGCCAAACAAGCTGAACTCCATCATTCCTGCGGAAGAGGCAGAGGGAGAATAAACATCAAGACTACGTCAACACAACCATTCAATGAGGAGAACAACTGAGTGATGGAAAAATAGAAAGCGTTACACTGAGCAGACGTACTCAACATCCTGAGCATTAGACAAAATAAGGCACCAGCTAGTATACGGACTGTATGTGTGTTTGTTTGTGGACGTATGGCCATGAGAATGTAATGTTTTTGTGTGTGTGTGTGTGTGTGTGTGTGTGTGTGTGTGTGTGTGTGTGTGCATGCCAATGTAGAGAATGTGTACAGTATGTGTGTGTGTGTTTTGAGGGCACTCTGTAGTTTGGAACAAGTATAAAGCTTTCAACATGTCTACCACATTCAGCTTCTGGAAGACTTTGTTTGCAGTGCAGAGGGAGGATCAAGAACAGCGGTACTCCAGAAACCGGGTGGACTACACACTGACTAGCTCTGCTGTTCTCTACAGTCCCACAATGAACTGCACTCTGCAGTCTCAGCACTTCCTTCAACTCTCAGAGAGAGAGAGAGAGAGGGAGGGAGACCAAGAGAGAGAGAGAGATAAAGAGAAAGAGATGTTTGCTAGTAGAAACAAAAAAAAAAAGACTTCAGACACCCACAAGGCATCAGGGGAAAAATGCACTCCCACACAACACTGACATCTCTTACGCCCATACACAGACAAGCAAGATCTCCCCGTCTCTCTCTCTCTCTCTCTCTCTCTCTCTCTCTCTCTCTCTCTCTCTCTCTCTCTCTCTCTCTACCTCTCTCTCTCTCTCTCTCTCCCTCCCTCCCTGTCTTGCTGTCAATCAGTCTGTCTATCTGTCTGTCTGTCTTTCTCTCTCTCTCTTGCTCACACACACACACACACACACACACACACACACATACACTATACACACGCACCTATGATGGATTTGTACAGCTGGTCCCAGCCGGCATTATTGTCCCCGAGCCAGTGTCCTGTCCAGCGGCCACTGGACGGGTAAGTGGACCGGGTCACCACGATGCCCCTCTTCCCCGTCACGTTCAGCAGGGCACTGCGGCAACAGTAGCGTTAGCGTTAGCATTAGTGCGCACACACACAGGAGAGGTGAGATTGGGGCGGGGGACTGCACCAACAGTAGCGTTAGCATTAGCACACACACACACAGGAGAGGTGAGATTGGGGCGGGGGACTGCACCAACAGTAGCGTTAGCATTAGCATACACACACACAGGAGAGGTGAAATTGGGGCAGGGAACAAGGAAGTATTCACAGTAACAGTTATGGATACAGGTCCGAAAATGATAGAGGTGACTTGATTTTTGACACTGTCCTTTTGATGGCTGTGTGACAATACTTGCTTGCTCTTCCATTAAGATCAGTGGAGCAGCACATATATCCGTCAGCTTTTCTTGAGCAACGAGAGTGATTTGTGGGAGGGACGTAGACGTGTCAAAGATATGCCACTCACTCATATGTGGGCTTGGAGTGAGACCAGCCGTAAAGATTGTGGACGTCGTAGTGCTTGACTGGGGTCCCATCACTCAGGAACTGCTGGCTGTTCATGCAGAGAGTCTTGTGTACCAAGCCCAGGTGCTTGGACTCCAGAGCTAATGCAAAGGCAAAAAGAAATGAACTGGCATTTAAATAAAAGATCTTAAAAGATTCACAAATATATCAAATGAGTGAAGCACTGCCACTGTAATAAGAATATATTAAGTCAATTAATGTTATTAAAATCTGACATGGTTTAAGTGGAGCTTGCGTTATTCATTTATTTTTTCATGTGCTCTCATTAGTGACTATATCTGTTGTAATTATACAGACTTCATAACAAGCCTAGGTGACATTTAATTAATTTGGATCATTTTAATTGGGATAATCTGCTCAAATCAAGTCCAGTCTTTCTAATTGTCCATTGTGCATCACCTTAACCAAACCTTAACTATTAAAACAAGTGGTGCTAACAATCGATCTTAACCGCTAGTCTATCTGCTGATAGTCTATAGGGCATGATCCAGATAGAGTGGGCTCGGTCCTTACGTGGCATGTATGGAGGGAAGTCGTAGACCCGTGGACCCAGACAGTTCTCCCCAACGGTGCCGTGGACGAAACTGGCCGGCTCGTTCATGTCCTACGGCACATCAGAGACGATAAGATCACATCAGCTGCTACAGGCCGCCAGACAACGTTTTTGCGTCGTAGGAGACAACTGTTTACGCGTCTGCTTGGCTTGACATTTCTGTGTGGCATGACAAGGTGGCGTGACTGGCAGGTGAGGGAGGGAACTGTCTGGACTGTGATCGTAGGTGACAACAAAGTGCTACCAGAAGGAAGTGGTGGGACATCACACTACTGTCAAGCACAGGACCCTTACAAGTCTCAGTAACGGAGCCTCAGCACAAATGATGTTAGCAGCAGCACAACACAGAGAGGCCTGCGCAGGCCTGCCAAAGCCCTAAAGTGGCTGCTTTGAATCTGCCAGTCACTGACGGTGCCACACTGTGTGTGTGTGTGTGTGTGTGTGTGTGTGAGAGAGAGACAGTCACGACACTCACAATCCACAGGCCATCAAACTTCATTGTGTTGGTGTAGAAGTCGAGGATCTCCCGTTGCCACCACTCCGCCGTGACGTTGCGGAAGAAGTCGGGGAAGGCGGCGTACGACCTGTAGAGCTGCGGGGAGGACAGGAGGAGGAAGAGGAAGGGGAAGAGGAAGAGGAAGAGACACCGGGAGAGACAGCGCGTGAGAGAGCGAGCGGCCACGTTCATTCCACCGCTGATTACAGCCTCCGCGGGGGTCAGCGCCGGTGAACCGGCAGCCGCGCCATTGTCCACTGATTGGGCATGTTCCAGACTGTCATGTCATAATTAGAAGCAGGACTCTCTTCCAACTTTGCCGAGGCAGGGGCTTAATGAAACGAGATGGAAGGGGGGGGGGGGAGTGCCACTGCTGGGCTTAATCACACACAGACACTGGGCTGTGCAATTACAAGGCATTGTGTGTGTAGTGATTGGTGAGAACGCTTCGGACAGCGTTGCTTTGGCACTGGCTGATTATATGGGTGAGGAGGAGCCGGAGGCTTTCAGAGATCACCTCTGGCTACTCCACAAGACAGGGAGCCGAGGGGCTCTGAGTGATGCAGCAGCCTACCTCCACCTGCGAGTCCCAGTCCAAGCTCTCGTCCACGGTGACGTTGGGGAAGTCGGGCCACACCTGGAGCAGAGACAGAGTGAGGAGAAGGGCTGAGAGCGCGTCCACTAATGGTCAACAGGCTCTAATTAGAGTTCCTCGAAAAATGGAAGTGTGATAATGCCAGCAGTCTTCAAAGTCTCCACCCGCCATCAATGATCTGTTCAGGTCCAGTCACATAGGCTGATTCATCAGAAGTCAAGTATACACAGAGGTGGGCTACTTCCTCCGCCGTGCACATTCTCTACTTATCAAGTGACAGCGGTAACATATACTGTACTATAGTAGTAACAACATTAGGTGTGTCATATTTGCCTCAGTGCACCTAGATTCACTATATTCAATATTACATTGCCAATGCTTCACAACCTGTGTCAAGGAAGGAAGCTCAGAAAAGTTTTTTCCAATTGTTTTGGCACTTTGTGATAATGTAATGGATTCGGGTCTAAAAATGACCGTTTGGCCTGGTTGTATGTGCAGCTGCCGAGTGCCCACTCTGCTTTTGTAATGGTCTGCTACTCAGCGCACACTGGGCTCTCATCCGGCCAAATTGATTTTGGGCAGAGAGGCGGCTACATTCCTTGAGGCTAAGATGCAAAGTTTCCTGAGACACAAACATGGGAATAATGTGCTGCCGAAAAACAGCCTCTTAAAACCATATTGCTTTGTGCATTGTGTCCCTATTCTTGTTTTCCATTCGGCCTTTCCTCCAACACTAGTACACAGCCTACACTTTGTGTGCAAATGTGGAGAGGAATTGGGCGGCGGATGTCGACAGTGAGTTGAGGGAACAGTTTGTGTTTTGGGCAGACTGGAGCACAAGCTCGGGCTCTCGTAATCCAGACTCTCGCGTTGCCCGCCTTACCTTTCCCCAGACGATGTCACTGCTGAGTTCTGCGGGCCACTTGATGAACACGTCCTGTTCCAGGCCCCTGTCGAAGGCAGGATACGCCCCGCGCGTCTCATTGCCGGAGATGGCGGGATCCTGCAACACACAGCACCCTGAGCTGTTACGGCTTCAGTAGGCCAGTCAATCTAGCGTTTGACCCATAACTAATTGCAATAGTAATCATTCAAAGTTTTTTGTGATCCCTAGGTATATCTAATTAACATATAAAAAATCTACCCATTTATATTTAGTGGAACATACTTTTTTTCAAGGTCAAAGGTAGCAATTTCCAATGCATTTTTCCATTGGGATTTACTACTGGTGAAATGGGTAAAATTTTAAACTATAGATATCAAATTGAAACTTTCACAGTTGTTTGCTCACATTAAGGCAAAGATTTTTTGTATTGCAAGTTTTTTTAAATGTGATGTTTAGATATGCAAATGAGACCAGTTTTACCTAAATATGCAATCATTTGCATATATTTCTAGAAAACTAAATCTGAACAATAGGTACAGTCAGCTTCAAAATAATTGCTGCAATTTGCTTCTATATTGGATACCAAAAGCCTATGCAAAGGGAATATTAGATATTACTTCATATCACCTCAGAAATGAGGAAATCAAGTCAAGTCAAAATCAATGCGTTTCAATGGAAGTACATTATAGAACAAATGATTGTCAATGATATGGTATGATGGAAGTATCTCAGTGCATGAGAGGGTTTAAGGATCAATAAAAAGTAACCATTACTATTGCAATTAGTTACAGGTTTGGCCCTTTTTTGAGCTAGATTGACTGGCCTACAGGCGGACTTCCCATCTTTACAGAGACATTCAACCGTCCTTCTATTCAAATGAATGGAGGAGCGAAGAAAACTAACTCCATTCATTCCAGCCATTCATTTGTCACTGTGTGATAAGTCAACTGAGGATATATCTCAAATCACACACGACATGAGCTACACTATAGCTCTGCAGTCTGCACAATGGATATGTCATTTGGTTGCTGGACTCTGCTGCATATTGCATTAAGATATCATTCTAGCCTGTAGAAGCTACTCAAGTGATCAGAGGGATTCAATTAGGGTGCAATCAGGCCCTGCTGCGGTGGCAGAGTGGAGGCGGAGAGCAGTGAGTGCAGTGAGTCCGTGTGTACCAGGATGAAGATGAAGCGCATGCCCTCTCCTCTCATCTGGTCCACCAGCGCCGGCAGGCCCTGGAACTCCTTATCCAGGACGAAGTCCAGCTGCCTCTCCATGTAGTCGATGTCGGCGTACTGGACGTCCTGAAAGGCGGAGAGGACAAACGTGAGGACACACAACGTCATCATGTGAGAACACCTGACAGGTGGAGAAGTAGACTAGTTTCATCTGTGTGATGTGACCCAGAGAGAGCGATCTGGACTAGCTGATGTGCTTCCCTGTCACTGGAGCTTGGCAGTGGATGTTACATAAAACAGGTAAATTTAGAAAATCATTGCACTGGAATTGGGTCATGATTTTGACTTTGAACAGTCGCCTCGGTTGGAGGCCAGGTTTATTTCCAGGCACTGTGGGGACACCTGAAGAGGAGAGGCGCCTGTGATGCCGAGCGGCTGATTGTGGCGCGTCTCATTACCAGTGTGAGTCAGTGTGTACAGCATAGCATAGCATAGCATAGCATAGCACAGCACAGCTCAGCACAGCTCACCCACACACACACACACCCACACACACAAACACACACACAGAGCCAAGGTGCCGATTCTCACGACTCTCGTTAGCCGTGTGCACCTCCACTCAGTTTGCAAACATTTGGTCGTGTGTGCTAGCCTGCCAACGGCAGACTTAGCCCTGCCGGGCTCGCTTGGCGAGGGAGCCGTACCCACGACTGAAGCTGCTGGGAGAGGTATGGTGCCCGCTCTCTGCTGGGCAGGGGGTGAGATGGCACACAAAGTGCTTTTGTATGTGTGGCTGTGGCTGTGGCTGTGAGAGAGATGTGTGTATGTGTTTGTGTCTATGTTAGTGAATGTAAGTGTTTGTCTTGGTGTGTATGTTTGTTTGTGTGTGTGTGTGAGAGAGAGAGAGAGCAAGAGAGAGAGAGAGTGAGAGAATGAAGCGAGAGAATATGTGTATATTTTTGTGCCTATGTGTCTGTGTGTGTCTGTGTGTGTGTGTGTGTGTGTGTGTGTGTGTGAGTGAGTGAGTGTGTGAGAGAGAGCAAGAGAGAGAGAGTGCTTACATAAGGAATTCCAGCTGCTTTCATGTCTCTGTATAAATCTGCAATCTCTGTGTCATTGGCATATCCATAGCGACACAGCTGGAATCCAAGGGACCAATAGGCCGGAAGGACAGGGCGACCAATCATCTATTGAGTGAATAATGCACACATAACAATGGAAAATGAGTAGAGAATGGAGTAGAAAATGGAGAGCAAGAAAGAGAGAGAGAGAGAGAGAGAGAGAGAGAGAGAAAGAGAGAGAGAGGGGAGAAAGAGAGAATGGTTTAATCTGACATTAGGTATTTACCAAGAAAAGAGCTAAGGTGTTTGATATACACTAAAGCTGTGGGTGTTTGTGTCTGTGAGTGTCTGGGTTGACAACACCTTGGGCAATGAGACAAAGCGGTCCCAGCTGCTAGACTTCACATTTGCAAATGCAACCCACACACACACACATAATACACACATACACACACAAACACGCACACACACACACACACACACACACACACACACACACACACACACACACACACACACACACACACACACACACACACACACACACACACACACACACACACACACACACACACACACACACAAACACAAACACACACACACACATAATAAGGCGTCTCACCTGTGTGTACTCCTGCACCACACCAGCTCCGGTGTGGGTCCCATCACCACGTAGAAGTCCAGGATGCCCCCGAGGGTGCGGTAGGTGAGCGCTGGAGTGGGCTGGAAGGTCACGTCTGAGGGTACACACAGCCCACGCTCACTATGCAGTACGCACTACGCAGTACGCACACTACGCCAAGAAAAGTGTCCTCACTCCTGTTTGTCTACAAGTCTGTTTTATTCTTTATCATTCTCCTTATCCGTACTTTGTCTACAAGTCTTTTTTATTCTTTATCGTTCTCCTTATCCGTAGTTTTTTTTCTGGCTTGTTGTCCTCTCATGACTGGGATACAATGATAAGCTTGAGTGCGCACCGAAGTTACTTTGTTCACTAGTCTGTAAACTCCTCTGCAAAAAGGGGACAAACTGTGCAAGCGCATACAGTGGCCTCTGTCTGTGCATAATTGAATCAGTTGCTCGATACCATAAATGTGCACTTATGTTCTCATTTCCCAATCAGGCGAGGGCTGTTGTGGAGTGAAGGAGTGGGTCCCACTGTGTGTGTTATTCTACAGCAATCATTCAACTCGTGGGGCATCTCATCATTGTGTTCAAATACGCGTTTGATGTTTCCCTTTTAAGCCGCGCAGGTTCAAAGTTTTGCTCCTGCTGTGCAGCCAAGTTACCCACTCCGTGTTTGCGCGCCTGTGTTGAGTGTGTGTGTGTGTGAGTGAGTGTGCGTGTGTGTGTGTGTGTGTGTGTGCGTGTGCGTGTGAGTGGTTGATCAGGGAAGACAGAGAGAAAAGAGGAAGAGAAAAGAAAAGAGAGAGAGAGAGAGAGAGGTGTGTATGGGGGGGTATGAGATGAGAGAGAAAGAGTGCGTAAGAGAGAAAGACAGGAGCGAGGGAGGCGGTGGAGAGAGGAGAAGACGCTGTGGGAGGGCATACACTGAATGCACAATGCTTAATAAGTCTCTCTTCCACCAAATTGCTATGCCACAGCGGTAGCACTGTTCCCGGTGCCCTGCTCTGTAGAGATGATTCATCTCATGCGGGCCCCGTGTCAGAAATCAGCTAGAGATAAATAATAGCGCTGCATCATTAATGACTTGCATAAGCCCCACTGACCCCTGGGCTGTCTGGGATCAGCTGAGAGGGGGGTTGGGGGGACAGCTACGGCGCCCCACTGTCCTTGCCCCATCCAGCAGCAGCACACACACACACACACACACACACACACACACACACACACATACACACACACACAGAGGGGACTGGGGCTCCAAATGCTTTGCATGCACAAGAGGACCTAACAGGCATTGCGTAACATGTCAAGCTTGTGAAAGGACATTTGGTTAAGGTGTAAGGGACAGACATGCCGATGCTTGTATTTGTAATGTACACACACACACACACACACACACACACACACACACATTGAAAGGGATCGATGCAGTGCAACATGATCCGGCGAGAGTGTGAAAGAGAAGGGAGAGAGCGAGAGGGAGAGGAAGAGAGAGGGATGGAGGAAGAGTGAGAGAGTGGCGTGTCTCACCCATGGCATTGCTGTTGAGCAGCAGGACTCCGTGAGCGTGTGCGGTTCTCTCCAGGCCCATGTAGAACGGGTGAACACCGTAGCAGTTCATCTTATACTGATGAGAGGAAGATGGAGAGGGGAGAGAGAGAGAGAGAGAGAGAGAGAAAGAGAGAGAGAGAGGAGAGAGAGAGAGAGAGAGAGAGAGAGAGAGAGATAGAGAGAGAGGGAGAGCGATGAGGAGAGGAGAATGCGAGTGGAGCATCGTTGAGGAGAAGTGTCACGTTAAGTTTGATGTCTTGTGACTCAGACAGCACGGTGTTAATGTGTGAAATTTTTGCTAAAGGGGTGGGAAGGAGAGGCTTCCACCACCATCTCCCCCTCCAGCTCCAGCTCCACCTCCACCTCCTCCTCCACCTCCTCCTCCACCTCCTTCTCCTCCTCCTCCTGCCTGGCCTTGCTGTCCCTCTAGCGCATGGCGTGATGGGGGTGAGTCAGGAAAGAAAGGTCGTTAGCATGTCCCATAACGAGGACTGACAGCTAATGACAGCGCTGCTGCCTCCACACACACTCCCACACACACGCATGCACACGCGCACACACACACACACACACACACACACACTCCACGGAGGCCTCATGGTTCAGCAGACTCTCAGGAAGGAGCGAGGCAAGCGAGCGAGGGAGCGAGTGCGAGCGGAACGACTCACTCGGAGTGCTCGTCCTCGGCAGCACACTCAGCGGATTCGCCGGCTTCCTTGGCTCCCCTCAGCACAAAAGCAGCCCAGCATATGGACTTAAAAGTGAAAAGAACTCCTTCAATTAAACCTCTTTTTTTCCATTAACTTGAGCTAGCTCAAACGCACAAACGAGACAACAAACAACCTCAAATCCACACAGATGTCCAGAGTAAGTGGAAGCATCTTTTGAGGATTTTTGATGATAAACATAGAGCCTTATACTAATATCAGCTTAGGACTGCAGTGCTGTATGTGGATGTGGGTGAGAAACTGGCGGAGAGAGCCCTGAGTCACTGTGAATGGGCAGGAAGGGCCACTCCACTCTGACCTCTGTGTGGTCAGCTAAGGTGACCGCAGCGAGAAAAAAACACACACGCGTGCTAAACCACACACACACAAATGTGCTAACAATAGCCTGTCATAGCACAAGGGGCTGGCGCTGCATGTTGCATGAAGGGCTTAGCAACAGCGCAGGAAAAAGCCAGTCTAGGCAGCACGAGAATACAAATACAGACCAAGGCAAGGCCAAGTATGTTCTGTAAAAAAGTCTGAAAAAAATGGGCTACTGCAATAAAAGAGGGAAGATTATTTGATAATATATGAAAGATATGTGAGCAATATGAATATGGATATAGGACTCATTAGAGAGGGCAAAGCCTCCCCTGGTGGGAGAGTGTGGGCCCTCCTGGTGAGAGGGGTGGGGAGGGGGGGGGGGCAGATTTACCCCGGGGGGCTGGTCCTTGGCGAACATGCCCCAGGTGTGCCAGTTCAGGTCGTGCCGGTAAGTCGGGTGCTCCGACTCGCCGAAACCGTAGATGTACTCGGAGGCGAGACGGGTGGACACCTGGATGAAGAGGTCGCTGAAGGTGAAGCCGGGCAAGGCCGAGTCCCATCTGCCAGAGATAAACAACAGCAAGATGTGAGAGAGCACACCGTGTGTAAACAAGCCGGCAAAGGAAGGGAACTAGAACCGTGTCTGGGAACTAAATCAACTCAGTGAGAAGAACTCATAAACACAACAACCCACTACGTTATTGGCCTCCTCAACGTCTGATCAATTTCTTTTCATTATTATTCTCTAAGGTTGTTTTGAAAAAGCACTGTGGTCATCAACACACAGCAGTGGCGTAATGATCCATGCAGTGGAAGGGGTCACTTCTGGTCAGTGGACTCACATGATGGTCCCGGTGCTCTTCCTGACCACCTTGATGCCGAAGGGCTGTTGCTGGACCTGCACCTCGTACAGCCTCTTGGCTGGGTCCGTCTCAGGGGTGGAGGGCAGCTCCAGTGGGACAGGCACCTCGTAACGCTTCGTAGCCGGATCATATATCTGGAGAGAGGGGGGGGTCAATGACAAATCTTTTCATGCATTTTATTTACCTGCATGTATATTTATTTATTTTATAAACAACATCCACTGACAATAACTCAATGTGGAAAGATGTGACTCTCTTAAGGAGTGATTGATGAGAAGGATCAGTTGAAGTGCAGATCCACATGCTGAGAGAATGTTGTGTGTGCAGGCAGGTCTGCTGGACGAGGCCCCACCTTGAAGCGCAGGGAGTGCCCAGAGAGGTATGAGATCTCCACGCGGAGCTTGTTGATCTCGCGCGAGACTGAGCGGGGGCTCGGGTACTTGGTGTTCCTCTCGATGTCAAACGCCCACCCGCTTGGGCTCTCAACGGCAGCGCCGGAGACGTAGCCGTAGTCTTCGGGGAAGTAACACCAGGGGACGCTGGCAATATGTGAAACCTGGGAGGATTCATTCACACAAAAAGGCCCATCGTATCATGTTAAGGTTCTCAGCAAAATGTGCAGCGTTCACAGTCATGTGTCAGGTTGAAAGCTGGAAGCTTTTTTTCTCTCTTGTGTCCATGTGTGTGAACACACATGTTCACACACACAGACTCTCACTCTCACTCTCTCTCTCACACACACACACACTCTCTCTCTCTCTCTCTCTCTCTCGCTCTCTCTCTCTCTCTCACCTGCCAGATGCATCCTCTGGCTTTGCACTTTGCTTCGTCGCTGCCTTCCTCAGGGTGGCAGTCGAAGCGCTCAAAGTCGGCGTTCACCTCATTCCACATGAC